>NC_091117.1:16432500-16695000 GCF_040183065.1 Periplaneta americana | reverse complement strand
CATATACAGTTTCACTACACTAGCATGATATGACGTTGGACGGTAAGGCGACATTGTAACTTCATTTTTGCCAAAAGTGATAGTTATGAACGGTCGATATTATCTTATTTTCTGCTGCACAAAGTAGGTATTTATAACCCGTATCTATTGTACCGATAGACCTACGTTTGCTTATTGCTAAATGTCACCTCCCTCCGGCTTAAAGATATTGTATCCAGGGCCCTAATTTACTGCAGCTAAGTGATGTCCTCGCAGTCGGAGGGTTGAGATTTCGTACCTCCTGCAGAGAGAGCTGTGGTCACGCACAATGCATCCGACCACGTGTTTATCTAGGCGACAGCTGTTGTGTTCGTAGGCCACAAAAACTCAATCAACCGGAATTTAAACGTCGGGGAGACGGAACGGAACGGCTTAATCTTATTATTTGTTTCATTCCTACCCACATATGACTTGGCGCTTTGATGCCTCCAACGGAGGGGTGTCGAAAGTAGCAGGCAGTGCGTCATAACGAAAGGAACCACAATCCATCAGGAACAAACGAGAGAATTACCGCGTCGCCATGGACACAAGTTAAGCTTGTCCCCGGTCGCACAATGCGACCACTGAACCCAATTAATCCAGTGGCCTGCAATCCATCTCTGTCAATATTATCTTCATATTGGCGTACACGGACGTTAAGGCTCAGGCTTTGTGCCATAGTAATCTGTTCTAAGTCAGTCTATAGTGGGAATACACTCGTCGTGGTCTTTGTGACGAAATCTATCCTAACCAAAAAAATATATAATGAAAGTCTTATTATTGTCAGGTTATTGCTGTTCATCAAAGGCACAAGAGTTCTGATTCCTGGTAATGTCTGCTTTTCCCTGATTAGCATCGTTAGTGCAGAAGTTCCATCTTCTCAACTTTATCTTCTGTTCTTTATTGTTTGCTTTCTGCCATCCTTTGATCTGTCACTCTTCTTTGTCATCACATCTATTTCCTCTTCCCTTTTCCCTTTCTCCTATTTATTTCTTCACTCCTTATTCTTTATTTTTCTTCCTCTTTCTTCTCTATAATTTTTAATATTCACATTCTTCACTTCATATTTTGTCCTTTTTAATCTTTTATTCCCTCATTCCCCTTCGTACTCTTTTCTCCATCCTTCTCTCCCATTCTCCTTCGTACTCTCCCATTCTCCTTCCTGCTCTCCAATTCTACGTTATAATCTCTCATACTACGTTCTACTCTCTCATTCTCCTTACTCTTCCGTTATCCTTACTCCACCTTTCTTCTTTCTACTCTTCCATTCTCCTTCGTACTCCTCCATTCTCCTTCGTACTCTCCCATTCTCCTTCCTGCTCTCCCATTCTACGTTATAATCTCCCATTCTACGTTCTACTCTCCCATTCTCCTTACTCTTCCGTTCTCCTTACTCCACCTTTCTTCCTTTCCACTCTTCCATTCTCCTTCTTACTCTCCCATTCTCCTTGCTACTCTCCCATCCTCCTTCCTGCTCTCTCATTCTACGTTATAATCTCCCATTTTACGTTCTACTCTCCCATTCACCTTACTCTTCCGTTGTACTTACTCCACCATTCTTCTTCCAACACTTCCATTCTCCTTCGTACTCTTCCATTCTCCTTCGTACTCTTCCATTCTCCTTCGTACTCTCCCATTCTCCTTCCTGATCTCCCATTCTACGTTCTACTTTCCCATTCTCCTTATTCTCTCTTCCGTTGTCCTTACTCCATCATTCTTCTTCCTACACTTCCATTCTCCTTCGTACTCTCCCATTCCCCTTGCTACTCTCCCATCCTCCTTCCTGCTCTCATTCTATGTTATAATCTCCCATTTTACGTTCTACTCTCCCATTCTCCTTACTCTTCCGTTGTACTTACTCCATCATTCTTCTCCCTACTCTTCCATTCTCCTTCGTACTCTCCCATCCTCCATCCTGCTCTCCCATTCTGTGTTATAATCTTCCATTCTATGTTCTACTCTCCCATTCTCCTTATTCTTCCGTTGTACTTACTCCATCATTCCTCTTCCTACACTTCCATTCTCCTTCGTACTCTCCCATTCTCCTTGCTACTCTCCGATCGTCTTTCCTGCTCTCTCATTCTACGTTATAATCTCCCATTTTACGTTCTCCTCTCCCATTCTCCTCACTCTTCCGTTGTACTTACTCCACCATTCTTCTTCCTACACTTTCATTCTCCTTCGTACTCTTCCATTCTCCTTCGTACTCTTCCATTCTCCTTCGTACTCTCCCATTCTCCTTCGTGCTCTTCCATTCTCCTTCGTACTCTTCCATTCTCCTTCGTACTCTTCCATTCTCCTTCGTACTCTTCCGTTCTCCTTCGTACTCTTCCATTCTCCTTCGTACTCTTCCATTCTCCTTCGTACTCTTCCATTCTCCTTCGTACTCTTCCATTCTCCTTCGCACTCTTCCATTCTTCGTACTCTTCCATTCTCCTTCGTACTCTCCCATTCTCCTACGTACTCTCCCATTCTCCTTCGTACTCTTCCATTCTCCTTCGCACTCTTCCATTCTCCTTCGTACTCTTCCATTCTCCTACGTACTCTCCCATTCTCCTACGTACTCTCCCATTCTCCTTCGTACTCTTCCATTCTCCTTCGTACTCTTCCATTCTCCTTCGTACTCTTCCATTCTCCTTCGTACTCTTCCATTCTCCTTCGCACTCTTCCATTCTCCTTCGTACTCTCCCATTCTCCTACGTACTCTCCCATTCTCCTTCCTGCTCTCCCATTCTCCTTCCTGCTCTCCCATTCTACGTTCTACTCTCCCATTCTCCTTACTCTTCCGTTTCCTTATTCCACCTTTCTTCCTTTATACTCTTCCATTCTCCTTCGTACTGTCTCATTCTCCTTGCTACTCTCCCATCCTCCTTCCTGCTCTCTCATTCTACGTTATAATCTCCCATTTTACGTTCTACTCTCCCATTCTCCTTACTCTTCCGTTGTACTTACTCCACCTTTCTTCTTCCTACTTTTCCATTCCCTTTGCTGTCTCCCACTGTACGACCTATTCTTCTTCCTACTTTCCCATTAACCGTACTCTCCCATTATTCTCTTTACTGTTCCATTCTCCTTCACAATCTCCCATTCTTCTTTTTACTCTTCTATTATTCTCTGTAGTAGTCGACCTGAGTGGCGCAGGTGGTATAGCGCTGGCCTTCTGTGCCCGATGTTGCGGGTTCAATCCCGGCCCAGGTCAGTGGCATTTAAGTGTGCTTAAATGCGACAGGCTCATGTCAGTAGATTTACTGGCATGTAAAAGAAATCCTGTGGAACAAAATTCCGGTACACCGGCGACTCTGATATAACCTCTGCAGTTGCGATCGTCGTTAAATAAGCCGTAATTTAAATTCTCTCTAATCGTCTATTTTCCTTTCTGCTCTGCCATTCTCCTTTCCAATCGGCCATTATTCTTCTTTCTTCATTTTAGCCTTCCATTCTCCTCTCTACTTTTCCATTCTCATTTCTATTCTCCGAGCTCTCCCATTCTCTACTCTATTCTCCCATTATTCTTTCTACTTCCCTATTATTTTTCCTACTCTCCCAATATTCTTCTCCTGCTCCAGTTTCCTTTCTACTCTCCCATTCTTCCTGCTCTTCCATTCTCCTTCATACTATTCAATTCTTCCCGGCGTAGCCCAGTCGGCTAAGGCGCTTGCCTGCTAATCCAGAGCTGCGCTCGGGCGCGGGTTCGATTCCCGCTTGGACTGATTACCTGGTTGGGTTTTTTCCGAGGTTTTCCCCAATCGTAAGACAAATCTCAGGTAATATATGACGAATCTTCGGCCTCACCTCGCCAAATATCATCTCGTCGCTATCTCAAATTCCATCGACGCTAGATAATCTCTTAGTTGATACAGCGTTGTTAAATAACCAAGTAAAAAAATATATATTCAATTCTTCTTCTACTCTCCCCGTCCTCCCTCTCTCGTATCTTCCCCCTTCTCATTTCTTTATCCTTCCCTCTTCTCCATCTTTATGGTCTTCCTTTAATTTTTTCTCATTGTATCCGTTTTCTTCAAGTTTTTCTTCCTCCCCATTCTCCCCTTCGTTTTGTGTGTCTTACAATCCTTCATTAAAGTAATGAACATGTAAAATATCTGGCATATTTTATGTTTTGTCATAGGTTTATATTTAGGAGTACGATATACAATATTTATTGTCTAGAATCCAATCGTCCTAGAGGTCTTAATTTTTAATACCTTGGTATCGTTATATATCTCCTTGCACCTGAGTATTTCCAGAACTGTACTAAATTACTATAGTTATTTATTTATTTATTTATTTATTTATTTATTTATTCATTTATTTATTTATTTCTTTATTTGTTTGTTTGTTTGTTTGTTTATTTGTTTATTGATTGATTTATTTATTTATTTATATTCATTTTAATTTATTTTAATTTAATTTATTTTAATTTAATTATTTTATTTTATTTTTATTTTATTTTAATTTTATTTTATCTTATTTTATTTTTATTTTATTTTATTTTATTTTATTTTTATTTTATTTTATTTATTTTATTTTATTTTATTTATTTATTTTATTTATTTTATTTTATTTTATTTATTTTATTTATTTATTTTATTATTTTATTTTATTTATTTTATTTATTTATTTATTTATTTATTTATTTATTTATTTATTTTTGAACATAACAGGCAAAGCCCAATTACAATGTTCACGACTAACAAATTAATTTATAAAACATAAACAAGGAAAAAGAAACATACACTTATTAAAAACTGAAACAAAATAGAAATAAGAGAAAGAAAAAAAGAGAAATTGAAATAAGGTGTGACAGTTGCTTCAAATTAACTAACAATATTCTGTAAAATATGATAACAAATAATTCTGTATCTAGAGAAATTCATATTGAAAATATCAACATTCGGATGAGGATGTAATTTATTGTATAACATTTGGAAAACTGGGGAATTTTTGTGGGATTCCTTGGTATGTAAAATAAATTTCGGAATTTTGTTTTAAGCTTAGGTACATATAATGTTATATAATAAAATAAACGAACACAGTCCAACTTATTGTTAATAATTTTATAAAGAAAGTTTAAAGATTGACAATTTCGTCTAATTTGCAAACTAGTAAAATGGAAATGTTTAAGCATTGTAGCATAACTCTCATAGCTGGGATAATCATTATAAAGTCTGTAATATAACCATTTTAGAAATTTATTTTGAATTTTTTCTAGTAACAGAATATATTTGTTAGTAACTGGGTTCCAGATAACAGCAGCATACTCTAATTTAGATCGAACAATGGAATTATACAACATTATTATAGTTTTGGCTTTAAATTTACAAGAATTTCTCATAACAAAACCTAAAATTTTATAGGAAAAATTTACAATGTTATTAATAGGACTATGAAATGTAAAATTACCCCTAAATAATATACCTAAATCTTTATGTTCATTTTCTGCTGGTAAAACGTTTGCCTCTAGTTTATATGTAAATTTAATTGTATTTTTCAATCTAGGAAAGGTCATATGTATACACTTGTTAATATTAAATAACAATTTATTATTAATACTCCAAATATGTAAGTTTGTAATATCTGTTTGAAGTAGCTTACAATCTGATATAGTTTTAATTTCTTTATACAATTTAATATCATCCGCAAATAATACAATTTTAGAATGTTGTACACAATTTACAATCTCAATTGCAGCGATATTTAACTACTTAATTAACTTATTATTCCTAGAACATGAACTTTACCAGCAATCGAAAAGTATTGGGAATAAATTTGAATAAGGAACAAAAAAAAGTTTCCTTCCCAGGCAGGATTTGAACCACGAAAGTCTTAGTTACCAGTCTATCATGCTCTGGAGTGAACAAGGCTCTGAAATCAGCTACAAGGGTCGGTCCGGTACATTGTTAGTGCTGTAGTCAAGTACTGTTGTGTTCATAATATCGTTATTTTTTAATTTTAATGAGTGTTATTTAATACTTGAATTTTGATAGTCCTGCTCTCTTGGATAGAACTACCGGCGAATCAGTTTATTTTCTGGGAAACGCGTGGGCTGTATTTCCACAACCAGTAAGCAGCAACAACAGGATTCATCGCCGGTGTTTGTTTACCACAGATAGCGGCCGGGTGTCATTAATCTGCAACATATTTTCTCTGTAATTGTGTATAATGATGGCATAGGTGAAGCGCTGTGTTTCGCCATTGTCCGGGATCCCCTTTTTGTGACAAAATTGTTTTTACGGAAGTTGTTACATTAATTGAGCTGTCCCCTGATGTGACACTGATGTCATGGATTGTACACTTTGTAATCGACCCGCTGACATCCAGGACACCTAAATTTGTCCGCTTTATTGTTACTATACAAGAGATCATTAAACTGGTTCCCGAAAAACTAAACAAACCTTTATAAAACGGCCATTTGCGTGCTCATCTGCAAGCCACCGTTAATAACTTTCATAAGCATAAAACGTTTTTGACGGAACTTTGTTAGGCTTTAATGCTGCCCTGGATACTAGTCAAATATGATTTCCCAATGACATTGACAAGAATGGAAGATTATTAGAAAGAAAAATTGTATTTTCTTCTAATCAGCTTAAGTCTTTCCCCATTTGTCAAGAAAACCATCAAATCCGGACTGCAAAGGGGGTCAGATACTGCTTTAAAAATGTTGCTAATGACAGCTGTTGCTTAGATTTTCGTATTTATTGTTAAAAAGAAAAATTGTATTTCCTTCTAATCAGCCTCAGTTTCCCCATTTGTAAAGAAAAATCATCAAATCCGGACTGCAAAGGGAGTCAGATAGTGCTTTGAAAATGTTGCTAATGGCAGCTGTTGCTTAGATTTTCGTATTTATTGTTAGAAAGAAAAATTGTATTTCCTTCTAATCAGCTTCAATCTTTCCCCATTTGTAAAGAAAATCATCAAAGGGAGTCAGATGCTGCTTTGAAAATGTTGCTAATGACAGCTGTTGCTTAGATTTTCGTATTTATTGTTAGAAAGAAAAATTGTATTTCCTTCTAATCAGCTTCAGTCTTCCCCATTTGTCAAGAAAATCTCAAATCCAGACTGTAAAGGGGGTCAGATACTGCTTTAAAAATGTTGCTAATGACAGCTGTTGCTTAGATTTTCGTATTTATTGTTAGAAAGAAAAATTGTATTTCCTTCTAATCAGCTTCAGTCTTTCCCATTTGTCAGGAAAATCATCAAATCCGGACTGCAAAGGGGGTCAGATACTGCTTTAAAAATGTTGCTAATGACAGCTGTTGCTTAGATTTTCGTATTTATTGTTAGAAAGAAAAATTGTATTTCCTTCTAATCAGCTTCAGTCTTTCCCATCTGTCAAGAAAATCATCAAATCCAGACTGCAAAGGGGGTCAGATACTGCTTTAAAAATGTTGCTAATGACAGCTGTTGCTTAGATTTTCGTATTTATTGTTAGAAAGAAAATTGTATTTCCTTCTAATCAGCTTCAGTCTTTCCCATCTGTCAAGAAAATCATCAAATCCGGACTGCAAAGGGGGTCAGAAACTGCTTTGGAAATGTTTATAATGATTGTTGTTGCATATATTTTCGTATTTATGTAAGATCTCCATTATCAAGGTATTTTTCAGTTATAGTTCTAGTGTTGTAGGTTTTGGGGAACTTGGGGAGTCTTATCGTCCTGAAACAGTTTCCCTTGTTCGTAACTTGTAGCACTTTAAAGAGAAAATGTGTACCAAGACATACAAATGAGAATTGTAGGAACCCCAAAAGTTCATAATTTTTCTCAAATTCAGTTTTTCATATGGTTATAATATTCATACATTGCCTTTTCAAGTGGTGTAGAAATCACACACGTCCAATACTCACTGTACATTTCACAGTGACAGTAAGTTACAGTCAATTACAGTAACACCACAAATCCAGGGCATGTAAAATTTTGTACTAAAAAAACTTTTCTTTGTTGTTCTCTTTTAAAATGGGATTAAAGGAATTTTGAGAATTAAGTACGTGTTTCGCAAATCATTTTTTGGTGGGTTCGTGTGATTTTCTTAAAATTATTGGCTTAAATATAGATGGTAAACCGTAAGTAATGTCGTTAATTTCAGGGGGTTATTCTTGGAGATATTTCAAACAAAAAAGGTAAATAAAATTTTGCTCGTATTTGCTTTTTTTTTTTCTAGATTACAATTGATTTATATTAAAAATTTCATTGCGTGTTTTAGAAAAGCCATTGATTGGATTCCCAATAATAGCTCAGTAAATTCAAGAGAGCACTGTTTTATGATAATAAATGATTAAAAGAGTTTTAGTTTTGTCGTTTAAATGTGCAAAAAATTGATCCGAACAAATGTAACTTTTTGTTTTGCAAAGGAATTTTGCAATACTAAATTTGTTTTGATGAAATTTCTGCACATTTAAAGGACAAACCTAAATTTTTTTCATTCATTTAGTATTATAATACACTGCTCTCTTAAATTGACTGAGCATATTGGGAGTTTTTTTTTTTTTTTTTGCTCTTGTGTGTTATTTATTGGTTTGAATTAAGTTACTTACTGTATTCAGTAAACTGTCCTTGTAAATTTTGCGTTATATTATTGGCTAAGACCATACCGTACACGAGCCTGGCTCTTACGGGAGTGACTGGAAACATTTTTGTTTTATAATTTTAATTTGTAGTCACCAGCTAATTAAATAAATAAAATAATTTTTATCTCGAAAAGGAAGCAAAAACGAGCAAAACTGTATTAAACTGTTTCTTTGAAATATCTCAATACCTGTAACACCCAGAAATAATGATATTACTTACGGTTCACCCAGTATATTTAAAGTTCTTGCTAAGATTAAAAAAAAAATTACTTTTCCGTTTTCACCTAAAAATATTGTTTAGAAGAAATAAAATGATCATTAATATACTGCTCTCTTAAATTGACTGAGCATATTTCGAATTCATTCAATAGCTTTCCAAGAACATTCTATGTAAATATTTAATATAAAACAATTTTTGTCTCGTAAAGGAAACAAAGTTATGTTAAACGCTTTTTGTTTGAAATATCTGAAAGTATAACATCCTGAAATAATGACATTAATTATGGTTCACTCTGTATATTTAAAGTTCTTCATAAAATAAAAAAATTAAGTTACTTCTCCGTCTTCCCCTAAAAATATTGTTTAGAAGAAATAAAATGACCGTTAATAGTCGTGAAGGAGGAAAGGAACTGGTCAATCTACGCCATTATCTCCTGGCCTAGTTGCCTTGTGAGTGATGCCTTATTGGTGTTACTTATGAGGTTCTAACCTGTTTTCAAACAGTTGACTAAACAACTACTAGCTACTATTCGTGAATTGTAGAAACCTCACATGTCCAGGCAAGTCAGATTTTTTCTCAGAAAATACGAAAGAAAAATTAATGTTCTACAGGGTGGGCAAAATAAAACTGGCCCGCGGAAAATATATATGAAATATATGAATTTATATGTATAAGACTGACGCGGAAATGACCCTGACAATGCAGAAAACCGTGATTTCGATGCAACAATGGAGTATTAGATATTAATTAATATTCTTCAAAGAATATTCATTGTTACACACCCATAATAAATGTAAATATTACAGATTTTCTGCGCCAGTTTTATTTTGCCCACCCTGTAGTATGTGAAATATAGAATTTTGCCTGAAGAAATGTAACTTTTCGTTCTGAAAAGGAATTGTAAAATGTTACAATTGTTGGGATCAATATTTTTTTTCATTTAAAGTACAAAACTAAAATTCTTTCAATCATTTATTATCATAATACACTGCTCTCTTAAATTGACTGAACTTAAAGGAAATTCAATCAAGTATTTTCCAAAAAAAAAAAAAAAAAAAAAAAAAAAAAAAAAAAAAACGCTATACAGTTAGGCTATAAAACAATTTTTATCTCGAAAAGGAAACATTGTCTAGTTTCAAAAATAAATTAAAATTGCACTTTATCAATTCAGATTCCTTTCAGTTATAAGCCCTTTTCTCTGCGATAGTTTTGTAAAAATATAGGCTATATATTTCTTTTTCCTTCCTTTCCCCTTTTTGTTCTCTTTATCAGCCGATGAATTTATTATCATAGCCGTTTTATTGTGAATTTTATTTAATTTTCGCATTTCTTTTCTTTTTTTATTATTATTTTATTATATTCCACTTTGTTATATTTTTCCTTACGTTTTCCACATTAACCATTTGTACTAAATGAGTTGCTTTTACTATATTCCAATGTATTTTACTTTCTTTTTTTCTATTATGGTATAATTTTCATGTTGTTTAGTGTCGATTTTATTTTGCTATTATTATTATTTTTTGTAATATGTTAGTATTCTGTTCTTTAACTTTTTGTTAAATTTTAACTGCTTGTATACTTTGTGACCTTGTAGAGTGTAAGAGAAGGCCCTATGGCCTTCACTCTGCTAGTATAAATAAATTATTATTATTATTATTATTATTATTATTATTATTATTATTATTATTATTAATTACTTACTTACTTACTTGCTTTCAAGCAACCCGCAGGTTCATTGCCGCCCTCACATGAGCCCGCCATTGGTTCCTATCCTGAGCAAGAGTAATCCAGTCTCTATCATCATATCCCACCTCCCTCAAATCCATTGTAATATTATCCTCCCATCTACGTCTCGGCAAGCCCTAAAGGTCTTTTTCCCTCCGGCCTCCCAACTAACACTCTATATGCATTTCTGGATTCGCCCATACGTGCTACATGCCCTGCCCATCTCAAACGTCTGGATTTAATGTTCCTAATCATGTCAGGTGAAGAATAGAATGCGTGCAGTTCTGTGTTGTGTAACTTTCTCCATTCTCCTGTAACTTCATCCCTCTTAGCCCCAAATATTTTCCTAAGCACCTTATTCTCAAACACCCTTAACCTATGTTCCTCTCTCAGAGTGAGAGTCCAAGTTTCACAACCATATAGAACAACCGGTAATATAACTGTTTTATAAATTCTAACTTTCCGATTTTTTGACAGCAGACTGGATGATAAACGTTTGTCAACCGAATAATAACAGGCATTTCGCATATTTATTCTGTGTTTAATTTCTTCCCGAGTATCATTTATATTTGTTACTGTTGCTCCCAGATATTTGAACTTCTCCACCTCTACAAAAGATAAATTTCCAATTTTTATATTTCCATTTCGTACCATATTCTCGTCACGAGACATAATCATATACTTTGTCTTTTCGGGATTTACTTCCAAACCTATCTCTTTGCTTGCTTCCAGTAAAATTTCCGTGTTTTCACTAATCGTTTGTGGATTTTCTCCTAACATATTCACGTCATCCGCATAGACATTATTATTATTATTATTATTATTATTATTATTATTATTATTATTATTATTATTTTAAAAAAGGAGCAAAATTGTATTAAACGTTTTTATTGGAAATATCTCAAAGAATAACCCCCTGAAATTAATGACATTACTTACAGCAGTGTAATCTGTCTATCTTGCGCAGCTTAGTTGAAGTTTATATTAATACACAAGAGTCTTCTGGAGGAATGCATCCCGTGTTTCGCGCGTGTTGAGCGGGACTGTATATCCGACATATATCAACCGGCTGTAGCGACAAACTCATTACACTTGCGTAGGGTGAATTTTTAGTGACGCAATATCCGGTTATGAAGAAAGCTAAATAATGAATAAATTATAGAATACCCCCATCAATCATCGAACCCTGGCAGTTGTGGGTGCAGATCAATCACTCCACCAGCCTCATTGTGACTGCATCGCCTTCTGAATGCGGTCGTTACATTAATAACCTCTCTGTGCTAAAAAAGAACGCCCTCTTGATTAAAAACGCTTCTGCGAGATCCCAGCCCATGTACGAGCTACGTGTACCTAGTCTGTTTGTACAATCATCCGTCGCCCATCTCTAGCAGACAGACTCGTACTTTTATATAAGTTTGGAGAACGTAACAGTGCTTTTTCATGAAATATATATGTTTTTATTTCGTTCGCTCCAATGTTCGCCTGTAATATGCAAAACTTTCACATCACCATGTCTGACCTCAAGCCCTATCTCCTCTCCGCTGTCCTTCATGAGTTCATAGGCCAGTCTGTGTATCTATCCATCATATTAAAGTAAAACTTGTGTTATAGGTAACCCAGTTATACATAGTCTCTGGTAAAATTACATTTAATTACACATACATTAATTTTGAATAAAATGTTACGATGTAGGCTTACACGACCGGTGCCAATAGACCGAAGATTCTTCGGGCTGAGATTGACGACTTCTCCTCGAGAAGGGCTTTGAAACACGTACGGACTAGAGACCGGCAAATGAGACAAGACTCACGCCCGTAACTGCCTACCGTCAGGCTTGAGTTCCGGCGCATCTGGACAGCTGGTTAAAAATTGAGACTGGCCCATTCAGCCTGGGTTTTATAAGTCCAGTCCACGCGGGACCCGAGAAAGCCTGTATGTATGCTCGTATTGTAGAGTGACTTGCATTCATGGAAGCCAGTCTAAGCTGGTTAAGATGAAAGAGTACTAGTTCGAAACCTAAGTTCGTTGGCTATTTAGTCACTTCAAAAATCTTTATTTTTTGGTCCAACACGGCAGAAAATTCTTGATTAGAATAACATATTACAATTTATTGCACTAAAGAATTTCATACAATAAGATAAATATTTTACATTTCAATAATTTCAAGGGAAAAATTGTTCCAGAGCCGGGTATTGAAATTATTCAAATCTGCTTTACAGGGAGCTTTACCTGAAAGACTAGATTTGCATAATATATACGTCACTGTGTACGTTAACAGAAAACCACAATTCCAAGTCACACAGAGATTGTGTGCACTCGATGTGAGTCTCTGGCGTTTCGTCAGCCCACGCGAGTTGTGTGGATATAAAGGGAAAAGTTGAGACGGTGTCGGGTGGAGTTCCCGGGTAGCTCAGTTGGTAGAGCGCTGGTAAGTTTAACCAGATGTCCCGGGATCGATACCCGGCCCCGGAACAATTTTTCCCTTGAAATTATTCAAATCTGCTTTACAGGGAGCTTTACCTGAAAGACTAGATTTGCATTTTACATTTCATTTTTCTACAAAGTGTATCTGACTCAAGAAATAACTGCAAATAATAATTCTTGATTAAAGAAACACAGTTTTACAGTTTATTGTGCTGCAGAATTTCATAAAATAATAAGACAATATTATACATTTCATATTCCTGCAGAGTGTATCTGACTCAACAAAATAGTAACATTTCGTAACTTGTGACTAGTTGAAGAGGAGAGAAGAGAGGAGAGAGGAGAGATTTATAACAATAATTATTATGAATATCAACAACTATTATAGGAAAATATTCCATTTCAACTTTTTCTTTCTCAACAATTAAAACCCTCATGAAGACCTTTAAGATGTAAAATAGTTTTTCGTTCTTCAGAATATTGATTTGCTGTTTAACTTCTGAGGGACAGATTTCTTTTTATTTATTAAGCTGAACGTTTGAAGGGTTTGCAAATTATGTAATAAGCTTCCCAGTCAATATTGTAAGTTACCGATCAATAGCTTCAAAACTAGATTTTATAATTGGTTATTAAATAATCCTTTTTACTCTGTTGTTGAGTTGTTTACACAAAATTTCGTAAAATTGCTTTTAAATATATTTAATTAGATTTTGTTACAATTAATAAGTGTTTTCATTAATTTTATAGTTCCAAAATATTTTTTCATTGTTTAAATTAAATTTTACTGTTTCTGTTATACAGGGACATCATTTTAAATTCACTTCAATTTTTATTGTACCTGCGTTTCTAAATGTACTTGACTCCCACCCCTTTCACTAATGTCCTTGCTAACGTCAGTCACACAAACTTACACGGCTGCTGTTGCTAGCAGTGAAGTAAACAGTAAAGAGTAAAGTGTGTTTCAGAAATATGTTGCATTTTCTATAGAAGAAAAAGCTTTGAAGTAGTTTATTTTCACACAGGTGTGGCGTGTAGCATAACTGAATTTATCTGTGTGGACTGAGCACAAGTGAAGATTAGAGTTACCGAAAGTACGGCACCCTATAATATGGTACGGTACTTAACAGCATTATTTAAACAACAGTTTTGTTTTACTGTTTGTAGGTATGGAGGACGATGATGGAAACTGGAATTACAATATAACCGAATGTGAACGACAGTTTTCCTTTTCTTTTTTTTTCACAATTTCCTGATTATATCATTACGGAATATTTTCGTAGAAATGTCATTAATCTGGTAGATAAATTTAGAGCAACAGAGTGTACAGAAAGGAAGAAAAGTGTAAGATGACCAACAAAGGTGACAGAAGATGCTGTAGAATATGCTAGAGAAAGGATGCAGCGAGGTCCTAATAAGTCAGTCAAGAAGTTAGCTGTAGAAATTGGGGTTTCTTACGGAAGTGCTCACAAAATTCTCAGGAATAAATTAGGATAGTAATATGCTGAATAATGTAGACATTACATAATGTATATAACCGTCTAAAGACTTGAGTTTGTGAAAAAAAAAAATTGTTACTATTCTACTGTTTTTTGATAAAATACTGTAAAGTAATGACGAAACTGAAAATCGTAATACTATATTTCCCTGTAACATAAATGGATAGACTACTTTTCTCTCCTCCTATAGCTAGTAAAATGATTTGTTTACATATTGCACTAGCACAGGTATGCTCAAAATTGTAAAACCCCGATTACACGGATGATGCAGCACTGCATAACACACACAGTGTACGGACTGGGCTCCGCAACTACATTGCAGCACCGCCTGTGGCATCGCTCTCATACTCTAACAAATATGGATAATAAACTGAATTTGAAAAAGGAAAAGATAATGTTATTTTCATATTCCACTATACATTGCGATCTGTTCAACATGTGGATTCTTTTCTGCAAGTAATCGGAAATCTATTTCCAACAAATTTACTGCAATGCGCAGCTGACTCAAAAGATGCTCATCTGTTAATCGGGATATATGTTTGGATTTAGCAACTTTCATTCTCTAAAATAATTCTTCGTGCACGTATGTCGAGGCAAAGGTAGCTAACATTGTGATAGAGAATATGCTCATCTTGGGATATTTAGTTTTGTTAATTTTTTAATACTTCTATTCTTGTCAAGTCATATTCTCTGCATTTAGTTCTGAATTCTACGTTACTCTGTAAATCAATTAACTCGTCCTGGAACTGCACTCTCACGGATTGTACTAAATTTACTATGAAAGGATTAACAAAAAGATTAATATCACTTTTCATACGTCTAAAATGACTGTTCAGGCACCATACATCTTTTTTACAAGTTCACCATCCGTGAAGGGTTTTAGTTTTAGCATCAACCCCTTTGATTTGATTACCCCCTTTGATTTGATTACCTGGTTGGGTTTTTCCGAGGTTTCCCCCACCGAAAAGGCAAATGCCGGGTAATATTTTGGCGAATCCTCGGACCTCATTTCATCTCACTACATCTCGCCAAAATGTAAAAAAAATTGTACAACATTGTAAAAATTGTAGAAAATTACTAAATTGTAAAACTATAAAAATTTGTAAAAATTGTAATTGTAATATTGTAAAATGTTGACATGTTCCACATCTTAAAGCTTCATTGCTCATGTAAGATCTATGGAATAAAATAAATGAATGAATGAATGAATGAATGAATGAATGAATGAATGAATGAATGCCTTAGGTAATTCCTAACACACTACATAACTTGCTCCTAAACATAGACTCTGAATTGTTCGACTCTCTTCAATGTTTGGCCTTTCATGAAGTGCTTTCAATTCTTGAAACTGTAGTGCCTCTGAAAAATTATTTTATCATTACACGTATTTTTGTTGGAATAAAATCACCACAATAATAATAATAATAATAATAATAATAATAATAATAATAATAATAATAATAATAATAATAATAATAATAATAACGTTGGTATATGAATGCATATTACAGAAAACAGCTTCCCTGTCACTTCGGCATGTTCTGGATGGCAGAGCGCGTAATGTCATTTTATGTTGCTCAGTAGTATTCCTGACAGTACCTTACAACATTGTAAACACTTTACCGAACGCAAAACAATTAATAGTCTTTCTCCCACACTGTACGGAATGGTCATTTGCTTACAGAAGGTTTTGAATCTGTCATTGCCCCGCACTGTTCGTGCGTTACTAAGTACTTGAACTGCCTTCCGCAGTCATCCGTCGAGCTTCGAACGGGGAACAGCACGCTCTACATTCGAAGGTTGTGATTACAGAACGTAATCGGGAGTCAGAGAATGAGCATACCTTCACTAGCACTTCCAAACTCCTGCAATGGAAGAGGGGTAACAGTGTTTCCGAGTATAGCCAGGTTAATGTTAAAAATGTTAGTAAAAATAAAGTGATGTCCCTGTATTTGTGTGTGTTTTTTTTTTTTCAAAATTGTATATGTTTTTCAATGTATCTGTGACGAAGCCTATTAATGTATGTCTAATGGACTAATAGATTGAATTCAATTGAATTGGTTAGGTTAAAATACTCATGCGAAGCCAGACGTCTTCCTGCAAGCTATATCTATAGGCTACCCAAATATAAAAAGTACAACCCATAGTCTACTAGCTGTAATGCTGTGAAATGTGCTGGTAATGTTGTCTTAAGAAACTAGCTGCGCGTGCATGCAGAGAGTGGCGAATCCTCAGCACAGTTCGTCTAGGACCGACATTAATTTCGCATCCAGTCCAAGTTGATTCCTTAAACTAGGTGCAAGACGTAATTACAAATGTAATTACAGTTGCACTCAATTCTCTGGGATTGCGTTATACGGTGCTTTAATTTAATTTAAGGTTTATTCAAGATTCGGAATTAACGGAGGGCACGGAAAGTGCATGCGGCGTAGTTGCAAGCGCTTAGAAACTTGTGAAGTCACGTGGCAGTAGATATACGAAGTAGTTTGATGGCTATGCCGAAAGCGAGGTTAATACTGTGTAATTTAATTGTCAGTTGAGATTTGCAAGTACAACCAAATATCTTACCTTCATGCAGTATGTTTTATTTGACGTGTTCAAATGATCTTGATTGAGATGTATGTATGTTATGTTATGTGTGTATGTATGTATGTATGTATGTATGTATGTATGTATGCATTTATTAACACTACAATTGGGTATACATCCGGTGGCAGTGACATATAATATACAATAATACCATTACAATAATTATATTAATAAAATGTCACTTTTCAAACAACAGTTTGTAAATGACTAAAGTTTGAGGTTTTAGTAGGTACTTTGTTTCTTACAGGGAGCACCTAAAATGCATGTGTTCCACATCTCTTATTTTATCCTAATCCAGTAAAGCGAAACAGTGCTTGCAGTACTGTTGTGTCATTCATTTCACTCAGTTCTCTAGTTTTAGTACTTACAGTATAAAGTGCAAGTGAGTTTATCTACTACTTTTAACTAACTAAAATGGCCTCTGTATCTTCAATCCTAGACAAAAATAAAATCATGGATTGTGATGGACGAAGCTTTCACTACAGATGGAAAAATAGTAATGTGTCAAGTGTGCGGTAAAAAAGTCGGGTGCTCTATGAAATCACAACTGGAGAGTCTTACCTATCCTATACCTGCCAGATAATAATAATAATAATAATAATAATAATAATAATAATAATAATAATCCGTGGCGCTACAGCCCGTTAAGGGCCTAGACCGACCAGCCGGCTGCTGGCTTCACGCCCACATGCCGAAGCAGAGGTGGACGATCATCCAACCAGAATGGAGGTATCGTGTGGTTAGCACGATGATCCCCCCAGCCGTTATAGCTGGTATTCGCAACCGGATTTCGCTACCTATCGTAGCTCCCCAAGTGCATCACGATGCTGGGTGGGCACCGGTCCCATACACTGGCCGAAATTTCATGAGAAAATTTCTTCCCCCATGAGGACTCGAACCAGCGCGCATTCCGTAACGCGAGTCCTAGGCGGGATGCCTTAGACCGCGACGCCACGGAGCGGGACATACCTGCCAGATATTGATATTAAATATTTTCATGATTTTACATATTTTGGTACATATTCAGCTTATTTTTCTTACATAAATATGTGCATATTTCAAATCTTGATATTACTTAAAAATCCGGTCCCTAGTTACAAGTTTCCTCTGGAAGCTGATACCGTGGCATAAACGTGAATTTGAGTTTAATGATCTCAGTGGCTCTGAAAGAATCTCTGTTGGCACCCCTATCACCCATTGTTGACTATTATGTTTATTGCTGGCTACTAGTAACACAGTCGTAACACGAACATGCAGTTCTCATTGCGGCAGTGTTATTATTGTGAAAAAGTATTGGAAGACAAATTTATTCCGCGATTCAGTTGGTGACTTCGACAGGGCTCAGTATACCATGTCGATATTGCAGAAAAAGTTTTGTGTGGGTGTTATAGGTAGCTGAGTTAAAGTCTGAAACAGCTGTTATTGTCGGACCATCGGATCTGTGCCCCTTCAGCGCTGTCGTCGTTCTTGGAAAAGTTAACGCCTGTACTCACTCCATTCCACCCGCTTTCCTCCCACCACGTTAAACACCAGGCCACGAACCTTGCCGAATAGGGATGTTGCCAAACTTCCGTCAAACGGTATCATAAATTACTGGTCATCCATACTACAATATCATTTCTTTTAATCAAAATACATCTCGTATTTCTACATTTTTTAAATCTAAATCCCATGTCTCGAATCACTTTCCGTAGCGTTTCTCTCCAACCTTGCTTCTCTCGCAACCTTCAGTAATTTCTTCAATGTCAGAACTTCTTTCTGCACGGTATAAAATTCTTGTATCTTTCTTCTTAAAATACATCGGTTCATATTATCTACAAGAATTAAAAGTTCCCTTGGTCTGTTCTTCTCTGGTGATTCTAGCTTTTCATCGCCTGCACAGTCTCCCTCTCTCCTGATTTTCTTTATTAGGCGCTCTGACCTGACTATATAAATTACATAACATGGTGTATTAGTATTAGCTAAGTAAGTAATTTTAATACGTAATCAACTGAAATAAAGTAAGCCTCGCCTGTTATCGCAGCAGCTCTTTACGTTGCCTGATTTATAGGAAACATATTGACCTGTTTGTTTCTCTTCATCGCAAAATACTATTACGTACTCGCTTAATAATTTTTTTTCGCCACTCCGTACTACAGTGTTCATGTTGAGTTGACAACACTGGACTGCAAGTGCAAATAAACTGTCCCGCAAGAAGGCTCAAAATTGTGAGTAGTGGGGGAGAGAGATAGAAAAGAGAGAGATAGGAATGCAGGGAGAGAAATGAATTACCGAGGCTGAGAAGGAATTAGGGTTCAGTTCACATATCTTACGGGGGCACAGATCCGATGGTGCGTCATTATGAATGTGTACCTCCTACACAGACAGTATTCCGGTATTATTGAAACAAACTCGGGACTACAGAGTCTGATCTTTTTTGTTTTACTTTCAACCGGACACCCTGTATATTAATGCATTCATGTTAACGTAATATGAATTTGTTACGAGTCGTCAATTGTTTGTGTAGACTTTATTCATAGAGTGACCGTTAGCGGCATTATTCGAAATTAGCTGCAGTTTGCAGTAGATGAATTGTGCTGTGTTGTGAAATAAAATTAATTAAACCGTCCTAGCATCTCTGCTGGACCGAGCTCAAAAGGATTGCTGAAACAAAAACATGAATTTGCCGTCTGGCGTGAAGCAGCTCACAGCGGAAGGAAGAGAGCGCTGCTCAGTCTTTGAGGGGCTGGAAAAAGATGAAGAGCTGCGAACGCGCACACGGTCGAGTGATAAAGGCTTCAATTGTTTTATTGACATTTCACAACGGACTGATCGCATATCGGACTTGGATTATTTCACCTGTGTGTACCGCTTTAAACGCAAGAATGAATTGAATGCTCTGTGATTGAGGTGGGGAACTGCTTTGAATGCAGGCAGATGTGGGACTCTTCAGAATTCATTGGATAAATGACGGCAATGTAGGAGTAGTTGAATGAAATAACAGGGAACGTGTACGTGGAGGGACGTTCTTTTTGTTTCCGACTGCTAAGGCATACACGGAACGCTGTTTGTAGCTTCGAATTTTGCTTAAGTCATGTCTGTTTTTCTTAGAAAGAGACTGCACGTGGTTTCGACCCATGTAATGGGAGTTCAACCGTGTGCCCACGTACTGTGTGAGGTGTTTATTGAAGCGTCATGAGTTGTAGTTTTACGTACTTAAATTAATATTAACACTAAATGCCGAATAGTTGAAACACAAAAAATGAAATGACGATAAAGACATTGGAAAAGATGAAATGGCGTTAGAAATGAAATATGAAATTACATGAAGAACTGGAAAATAAATTGACAAGGAGAACTGGATGATGAAATGATTGACGATAGAAGAACTGCAAGAGGAATTGACGGCACAAGAAGTGGAAGATGAAATGTCAATAGAAGAAATGGAAGATAAAATTGCGATAGAAGAAGTGGCAGATGAAATGACTGTAAAAGCACTGAAAGATGAAATGACGAAAGAAGAACTAGAAGATAAAGTAACATAAAAGGACTGCAAGACGAAATGACGACAGAAGAACTGGAAGCCGAAATGACGACAGAAAAACTGGAAGATAAAATGACGACAAGAACTGGAAGACGAAATGGCGACAGAAGAACTGGAAGACGAAATGGCGACAGAACTGGATGACGAAATGGCGACAGAACTGGAAGCCGAAATGGCGGCAGAAGAACTGGAAGCCGAAATGGCGACAAGAACTGGAAGACAAAATGGCGACAGAAGAACTGGAAGACGAAATGGCGACAGAAGAACTGGAAGACGAAATGACGACGGGAGAACTGGAAGACGAAATGACGACGGGAGAACTGGAAGACGAAATGACGACGGGAGAACTGGAAGACGAAATGACGACGGGAGAACTGGAAGACGAAATGACTGGAAAACTGGCAAACGAAATGACGACGGGAGAACTGGAAGACAAAATGACGACAGAAGAACTGAACGAAGAAATGACGACAGGAGAACTCGAAGAAGAAATGACGACAGGTGAACTGGAAGACGTAATGACGACAGAAGAACTGAAAACTAAATGACGATGGAACTGGAAGACGAAATGATAACAGAAGAACTGGAAGACGAAATGACGACGGGGGAACTAGAAGACGAATTGACAAGAACTGAAAGACGAAATGACGACGCGAGAACTGGAAGATGAAATGACGACGGGAGAACTGAAAACTAAATGACGATAGAACTGGAAGACGAAATGATAACAGAAGAACTGAAAACTAAATGACGATAGAACTGGAACACGAAATGATAACAGAAGAACTGGAAGACTAAATGATGACGCGAGAACTGGAAGACGAAGTGACGACGGGAGAACTGGAAGATGAAATGACGACTGTAGAACTGGAAGACCAAGTGACGACAGGAGACACTCAGGAATATGAAGTGAGAATAGAAGCAGTACTAGAAGAGGAAGTGACGATGGGAAAATGACAGTAAGAGTCGAAATTACGTCACAAAGAAGAAAGAAGTTGAATACAGGAAGGAGAAACGATATTAGGAGAAAAGACTTAGAAGGTAGGGTAGGGGTGATGGGATTGATATGTGGACGGATTTGTGGATTAAAGGAGGAGAAATCTTAGGACACCTTTATTTATTCATTGTATCACCCACACAAGTGAATTACAACGAAGGCAAAAAAATTGCCAAATATTTTTTCCTGAATCGCACTTTTCAGTGCAGGATCTTACGAATGCCATTAATTTGAGGCATTTTGACTACATTTCCATCCTGAAGGAAGGCTTGGTAAGGACAGTTATCGCCCTTAATTTCCCATTGTCATCGTCGGAGTTGAATCCGCGAAACCATTGATTTAGAGGTATATATAGTTACCACTACATCGCCGTGGACAATGAAAGCAAGGGAAAGCTACTTTGTATGACACGACAAAGAGAGAAATCCTTTGCCTTCACTCGCATTCGAACCTGCGTGTGCCCTAATACATATGTGTGTAAATATTAGATCGAGGAGACTGGCGCAATGCGTGAGATAGCTTCCTGCACGTTCGTGTCTGGAACTGACAACCGCGACGCCTGTTCGTCGACAATGTAAATCCTTGTAATTTACATCACGTGTCATGTATCATTATTTACAACATGATTTATTTATTTTTTTGGTTTTGACAGTCATCCCCTGCGAGAATCTTGTTCAACCCCCCTTTCCCCGCATCGAGACCCCTTCCGGATTAAGTAGAGGAATCAATAGACAGAGCAATCACTCTGCCACGCCGGTTCCGAGTGCCTGTCTACTCGTTTCCTCTGACTGACGAGAACTGGTGGCATTTACAGCACACCCGGACGCCGTCTTATTCTTTTTTTATTGTTAATATTACATTTATCGACATTCATAGGCACAGACACATTTTGAAGGTTTTAAAACTACAAATAGACGTTGTTCCGGTATTCATTTGCTAATTCCTGTCGTATATCAATACAGGGTCAGTCATAAGTCGTTTTATTACTTTCAGGGGGTTAATCTGTGAGGCATCTGATCGGTGAAAATAACGAAAAAACTATTTAAAAAATGGAAATTTTGTTTTTAACTCGAAAAAATAAAATAATGTTTAAGTTTTCTAGATACGTGCTTACTTTAGCCCCATGACAATTTGAAGTCCCTCAGGACGAATTTGAAGGGACCAGCGCGTGTGTGGAGTTGCAGCCCTTTAAATCAGCCGTGGCGAAAATGTGACTCACGAGCACATTGTGATTCGCAATGAAAGCTATGCATTTCCCTTGCTTCCTACCTACAACCCCCACCCTCTCACTCATTGGAGTCAAACTCCGTTCCATTTGTATTTGTCTCTGACCTGCGAGTGGCGTATCTTCGCAATGTCTCTCTCGAAACCATGTACCTCTACAAAAACGAAAGTTTCAGGTAGGATGGGAGGACGCATTTTTTTTTTGCTGCCAGTATGATGAGAATATTAAATGTATGATTTGTTCACAAGTATTACGAGGTAAACGGTTGTATAACATAAAACAACATTATACTACATGTTACTGATGAAACATTAAAAGGTTAAGTGTTGTTGGTATTATTATTATTATTATTATTACTATTATTATTATTATTATTATTATTATCATCATCATCATCATCTCTGTACGTCGATCCTTTTTCAGCAGATGTACGAATAATGCGGTTAGATCTTCAATTGAAACTCACAGATTTACAATGTGATGTTAAATGAAAGCTAGATGTAAGGACTTGACAAATGCTGAACTTTTCAAATGTTTGCCAAAAAAAATGAATATCCGAAGCTTCGTTCTTTCGCTTGCTCTTTTGAAGCCATGTTCGCTACAACTTACGTTTGTGAAAAATTATTTTCAATAATGAAAATAGTAAAAACCAAATTTAGATCACGACTGACAGACAGATACCTTCGTGATCAACTACGACTGACAGTAAGTGACATAATTCCTGATTTTGAAACTCTGCCGCAGAGACATTCTGAAGACAGTTAATTTTAGGTTGTGATAATGTGTCCTATGTCTTGTTGTTCATTTCTTTCTTCGTTACACGTACTAAACATTAGTTTGTAGCCTTGTACTGTATAAAATTATATTTAAGTGCTTGACGTAAGGAAAATGAAAATCCTTTAATAAGTCAGACAGTTGCTTCACTTCCCCTTCGGGCGTCCGCCTCTCTCCATAGATCCTATGCACGTTGCAGGTTACACAGTGGCTCGGCGCACGATTACATTTTCGCCACGGCTGCTTTAAACTGACACTCAGCTGTTATTCTGACATACTTTGTTTTTCATTCTAACTAATTTTACTTTTCATTCAGTTTATATTTCGCGCTTTTATGTAGGAGAAAAATATGTGTGGTAGACCTGTATAGGAAGGAAGGATGTCGATAGTACAGGGTTGTTTCCGATCTCTGATAACGATTTGAATGACATTATGTGCATCAGGAGTCACATGACAGCTGAACTGTGGCGCGAGGTGACAGTGATCTCATAGTCAGAGTGCACGGCGACTCACAGCAGAAATTCTCAAGAAAATCGAGCCTTTTGGGAGGTGTACATAACAACACTTTCCAATGCCAAGTACAGTTAAGTGAAAATAAAAGGAGCCTGCAATAAACGAGGTTTCGTTATTTCCAAGGATGGCATCTTCTGTGTACTTAATAAGTTTGGTAAAGCTCGAATGGAATTAATTTGTATCATCTCGTGGGGTGCGGCGACTTGTGACGGGGGTGGATTTGCTTGGTTTTACCACTCTGGAATTAATCCCATCCGAGATTTGCCAGTCTTATTAGGTACACACAAGATGCCTTTCTTGGAAATAACGAAACCACGTTTTTTGCAGGCTCCTATGATTTTCACTTAACTGTACTTGGCATCGAAAAGAGTTGTTATGTACCCCTATCAAAAAGGCTCGATTTTCTTGGGAATTGCTACTGTGATACACCGTGCACTCTGATTATTAAATCACTCACTACTGGTCTGTCACCTCTCGTCGCAATCCAGCTGTCGGTGTGATTTCTGACGCACATGACGTCATTCAAATTCGTTATCAGAGATCGGAAACAACCCTCTGTATATATCATATACAGGGACATCATTTTATTTTTACCAACATTTTTAACATTAACCTGGCTATACTCGGAAACACTGTTGCCCCCTTCCATTACAGGAGTTTGCCGTTACTAGTGCAATATGTAAACAAATCATTTTACTAGCTATAGGAGGAGAGAAAAGTAGTGTATCCATTTATGTTGTAGGGAAATACGATATTACGATTTTCAGTTTGATCATCACTTTTACGGAATTTATCAAAATACAGTAAAGTAGTAACATTTTGTTTTCAAAAACTCAACTTTTCAGGCGGCTATGTTCGTTATGTAATGTCTATTTTATTTAGTATATTAATGATGTTAACATACAATATAGAGAGTGCATTTAAATTGAGGGGCTCATAAGTAAAGGGCTGTAAGTGCACTTAAGTTACTTTTGAGAAAATGGGGTTTAAATATTTGAGCTTTCATAAAATCGGTGAAATTTTTTATTTAAATTTTAATGTGTGATGCGATTAAAATATCCCTTTGCCACTAAAATTTTAGATACTTTTGCTTACACTGGATGCACTTAACTCATGTTATTACAAATGTCACTAGCATTCCTTTGCTTCTAGCCACCTCAATTCAAAATAATCTAATCTGAATTTTTAAACAAGTTGCTAAAAATGGTTGCCGTTCATTACAATGCAGTCTTCAATTCTTTACGCATATTATTAAAACCGTTTTGAAACATATTCTCTGAAATTGAATTTATCGTTTATTGAATATAATTTTTTAGTACGATATTATTAATATAGGTTCTTTCTTCTATACAAAACGTAACCATATTTATGAAACACACTATACACTGCAGTGTTTACTTCACTGCTTGAAGACTTCGAATGCAACAGCGGCCGTAAGTTTGTGTGTCTGACGGGAGCAAGGACATTAGTGAAGGGGTGGGAGTGAAGTACATTCAGAAATGTAGGTACAATAAAAATGGAAGTAAAAATAAAATGATGTCCCTGTACATGTTGTACTTTAATACTTATTTTCTCGATTTTCCAATTTTCAACATTTTGTAACATTGAAAATACTCTAATGAATGCAGTTTTTTCCAATCTCAGTGAAATTTTTCGCAGAAGTCCACAAAAGCAAGTGAAGTAAACTGACACATGTTTTCTTCTGTTATTGAAAATCATCATGTGTTGAGTGTGTGATCAATTTAAAAAAAAATGTGGAAACATTTCAGATTAATTGGTGTAAAAATGTAGAAGTTAGAAATTTTACAGATCCATAGCCTTAATATAATTTTGCTCCTTTTTGCTTACCTTCCGATATAAAAAAAAATTACATAAAACGTTCAGTAGCGTATTTTAGGGAAATTAACTAAATTATCAATATCCTTAGTAATTTTAAGACAACGATAATATATGATTAAAAGAATTTTAGTTTTGTTTTCTTACATTTACTAAATAGTCTAACGAAAAGAGATAACAAAAATTGTAAGATTAATAATAGGCTTTAAATCTAAACAGAAAAGTATACATAAATAGTTAGCAAGTCTAAATGCAAAACTTTGCTTTCGTGATCCATATTGTTAAGGAATGAATGTCTCTACCATTTGTTCCGAGGAGTTGTGGGTTCGCGTCCCTCCCCGCCCCGCCTCGAGCATGGATATTGTGTTCGTGTTAGCTTAAGAAAAAGGACACAAAAAAAGAAAAACTGCAAACAAAAGAAAACTTTAGGAAAATGTGCCCTTGGCCGATAAAATTAAATAAAAAAGGGGAAAGAAGCAATCCCGGCCTCATGTGACTGAGGGAGACCACGAAAAACTTCACACAGGATCGCCGGTCTCGGGAGATCGATCTCGTCTCCGGGGCTATCGCACTCGGTAGATCCTAATACGTTCTACATAAATTATATTCATAACATTAGCCATACATGAACAGGTAGGCTCTATTTTAGCATATTCTCGAGACGGTAAAGACCACTGTTGTGTAATGTTAAGAGGATAGAGGAAGGTTCAGTGGAGCGGTTCACGGCCATTTGAATCCTTTGTTAAGTATGAAAGAACCATAAATTTGGGGGTTGACACTAAAGGCCGATTGTATAAACCATTTAATCTTAGATCATAGGTTAAATTGATCCTCGTTCTAGCTGAACTTGGAATTTTGTGTTGTATAAAGTCTAATCTGAGATTAATTTGTCCTAAACTAAAGTCAACTTTGACTGAAGAAATTTCTCCGATTAATTTATATGAGCCAAGTTCAGTTATTTCTTTTCTGTTTGAAGTATACGAGTGGCAGATTGTGCAAATCCATTATTATTAATATTAATAGATATGGTAGGTACTTTTATATATATATTTTTTCAATTTCTTGCCTTAATATACAAATATTCTTATATTTTATAAGGCTTTATCGTGTTCAGCAGTATCAAATAACATAACCTGTAATTATATTATGTTTATAACAACCATTAATTATTCATGGATATGATACGTACATTCATACATTTTCAATTAACTGTATTACTAAACGAAAATTGTCGTTTTATAAAGCTTTATTATGTTTAGCAGTATCAAACACCATAACATAACAATTTGGAGAACAGTCAGCCTTCTTATTGTCCGCCATTATTTACAACACACAACACAAACCAGTGTTTCCAACAGTGTGTGCGGAAAGTCGCCAAAAAGTAGTTGGAAAGTCGCTAGTTTTCTTATTGTATTGTATTGTATTATTATTGACAAAGAAAGATTGAATTTTGTCACTATGGGGTGCTAAAAAGGTCGCTAAATCCCTATTTAAGCAATATAAAAGTTAAAATAAATTGTCGTCGAAAAAGAGTTAAAGTCGCTAATTTGGCTACACTGAAGAAACCTGTACAACATGGCCCGCGCATCACATACTTCACCTGTTTATGCGATGTTGCCAAGTCCTTTTCAGGTGAACTTAGATCGCATTTGAACCAAGGTAATTTGACCGCAGAAAAGTTTTATACAATAGAAGAAGTGTCTGAACTCGGTTCACTTTCCGATCTTCGATCAAAATTGATCTTTAGTCAGGGAGTTTTATAAGAGGGTTAAGCAGAATTTCTGAAACCCTTATTTACATGCGAAAATATTGATTTTTGATATTCCTGTCTATTTAATAGATGGTTTCACAAGCAGCATTCTGCACACTGACCCTCGTTTACGGTCTCCTTTATTAGTTTTTTTCTGCAGCTCTCTCTCCCTTCATGTGTTTATGGCAGCCATTTTGTCCACTTCATTGTGGGTTCTTAATATCCAATATTCGTGGTCGTGTTCAGTTGGCATCACTGAATTAACCATGAGAAACTTCCTATTGTCTACGAAGAGCATGCGAATGGATTTTCCGTGTTTTGTAAACGGGGTAATTGAAATTTTATGAAGGGTTGTAGGTTCGAACTCATTTTGCGTGCTAATAAATACTTAATTACTTTTAAATTGACTCCAGTTTTTTTTTAATCTGTGTTGAATAAATTATGTACTTCTAGAGTTGTGATGGCATGTGTTCTACAGACAATTATTAATTTATTCTCTCTTTTCAGGTGAGTTATGTCTACCTTGGACTAGGAAAGAGACGTAGACTGACTTCGTGTTAAAGAAATTGCAAGGTATGTTGTAGAAAATTGTGCCGTGGCTCTTTGGCGATGTCGTTTTATTGTTACTGACACATTTATCATGCATAGAGTTTAATGGTATTACCACGTTGGCATGGAAACCGCGAGGCTGTGGTGTCATTCCTTATTTATAAACGTTACTTTTAATGCGTTATTTTCACTTGCATTACGGGAAAATGTGATATTCCGCCTTTGAGCTTCGTAATTCAACCCTGAAGTCTCGCTTCAAGCCAGAGAGTTAAAAAGTTCGTAACACTAAAGTGGAATTTATTTTGACTATTACAATTTTACTACGTCATATTACTTTTGACCAATAAAACGGTACGGAAGAACGTATTTCAACCAATCATGGCTGCTTATCGCACAATTTTATCGCGTCCCTAGCATTTGTTTAATTTTATCACGTCCCTAGCATTTGTTTATTTTTATCACTACCCTAGCATTTGTTCCTTTGTTTGCCAACATTTCAAACTGCACTACTGGTCTGGCCGTCAAAAAACAGAAAATTACAAACCACTCCAGTCGATGCACATCACTTTCAAATATGACTCGCATTTTGGCATTCAAGAACAAGAATTAATAAAGATCAATGGTCATATATGAAGAGCACCATTCGAAAATCCTGAATGAGTTGAGGGATACACCATGTACACCAACGAGTTCACTTCTTTTACGCACACGTCCAATATAACATCAACTGAATCACCAACCACCAAAACATTCAAATTTGAAAATTGTACCTACTTTCAGTAATTGTTTCTTTTAAAATTATCCATGTTTATTTTTTATTTCATCATCGTTAATTAAAACGTTTCTTGTTTATTTCATCATCCCTAATTAAAACTTTTCTAACACTTGTTTATATTATTTAGGTTATGTTTGTTATAGCTTCTGCTATATATTATGGATAGTCACGTATCAGAGATTGTTTAATACTAAGATTTATTGAAAATCATCTGTCAAGTGACGTTGATTACTGGGATCCGAATGATTGAAATGGAATGCAAATGTTTTAATGAAAATGAAACTGAATCAACAAAGCCTTCTTGACTAGTAACAGTCCACAGAGTTCAATGATGATTCCATAGTTGGCACAACTGATACCGGTAACAAGAAAACATCATCATAAAACACTACTGCTATCTAGCGTAATGTTGAGATGGTACAATAATGCATTTGAAGACAGTTGTATTTTCGTAAGCCAATTAATATTTTATCGTACACTTTGTTACTTCTAATCTTTATATAGCCTACTGTCTTCTAATCGTGTAATAGTCAATTAAATCCCACTCGAGTTTTGATTTTCTCTAGAGAGATTACTGTTGACTATTACACTTTTACTACGTCATACTACTTTTGACCAATAAAACGGTACGAAAGGACGTATTTCAACCAATCATGGCTGCTTATCGCACAATTTTATCGCGTCCATAGCATTTGTTTCTTTGTTTGCCAACATTTCAAACTGCGCTAGTCTGGACGTAAAAAAAAAACAAAAAAAAAAAAAAAGAAAGAAAGAAAGAAAACAGAAAATTACAAACCACTCCAGTCGATGCACAGCAGTTTCAAATATGACTCGCATTGGCATTCAAGAACAAGAATATTAATAAAGATCACTGGTCATACCTATGCATCTTCCCTGAAATCCTATTTACAAATAAATGAAGAGCACCATTCAGAAATCCTGAATAAGTTGAGGAATACACCATATAGGCCTACATCAACGAGTTCCACTTCTTCTACGCACACGTCCAGTATAACATCAACTGAACCACCAACCACTAAAACATTCAAATTTGAAAATTGTACATTCAATAATTATTCCTTTTAAAATTATTCATGTTTATTTTTTATGTCATCGTCGTTAATTAAAACTTTTCTAACACTTGTATATATTATTTAGGTTATGTTATAGCTTCTGCTATATGCTATTATGGATAGTCACGTATCAGAGATTGTTTAATATTAAGATTTATTGAAAATCATCTGTCACGTGACGTTGATTACTGGGATTCGGATAATTGAAGTGGAATGCAACTGTTTTAATAAAACTGAAACTGGATCAACAAAGCCTTCTTGACTAGTAACACTGCCATCGTGATCTAATCGAGAAGGCATTGCTAGTAATCGTCTACAGAGTTCAATGAAGATTCCATAGTTGGCACAACTGATAGCAAGATAACAGTTAATCATGACACATTACTGCCATCTATTATACATCTAGCGTAATATTTGTAATGTTGAGATGGTACAATAATACATTTGAAGACAGTTGTATTTGCGTAAGTCAATATTTTATTGTATTGGAGTACTTCGTTACTTCTAATCTTTATATACTTTCTTCTAATCGTGTAATAGTCAATTAAATCCCACTCGAGTTTTGATTTTCTCTAGATAAATCAAAACCTCTAGTGAGATTACTGTTGACTATTACACTTTTACTACGTCATACTACTTTTGACCAATAAAACGGTACGAAAGGATGTCTTTCAACCAATCATGGCTGCTTATCGCTACAATTTTATTACTTCCCTAGCATTTGTTCATTTTTATCACTTCCCTAGCATTTGTTTGTTTTTATCACTTCCCTAGCATTTGTTTCTTTGTTTTGCAACATTTCAAACTGCAAATTATTTACGGTACTATAAAACATGCTTTGCGATCGTCCTTTGTTTCCCGCATAGATAATCGACTGAAAATGGCGGCTCCGTTCAAATCTTTTTGTGAAGCTAACATTAGTGAAATAAAATTTTAGTAAGTCAATTAAAATTTTGTTTTATTGTATTAGAGTATTGTATTTTTTCTAGTCTTTATATACTTCTGTTTTTATCACTTCCCTACTATTTGTTTCTTTTTTCTTTTTTTTTTTACTTGGTTATTTAAAGACGCTGTATCAACTACGGGGTTATTTAGCGTCGATGAAATTGGTGATAGTGAAATGTATTTGGCGAGATGAGGTCGAGGATTCGCCATAGATTTCCTGATATTAGCCTTACGGTTGGAGAAAACCTCGGAAAAAACCCAACCAGGTAATCAGCCCAAGCGGGGATCGAACCCGCTCCCGAGCACAACTCTGGATGGGCAGGCAAACGCCTTAGCCGACCGAGCTACACCGGTGGCTATTTGTTTCTTCGCTTGCCAACATTTCAAACTGCAAATCCTTTACGGTACTATAAAACATGCTTTGCGATTGTCATTTGTTTACCGCATAGATGGTCAATTGAAAATGGCGGTTCCGTTCAAACATTTTGATGAAGCTAACATTAGTGAAATATCGAGTTTTGATTTTCTCTAGATCAATCGAAACCTCTAGTGAGATTACTGTAGATAATTATGTGACATAAAAGGGAAAAAAGAGAATAGCAATGGCAAACAAAGCTTTTAATAGAAAAAGGAGTATATTCTGCAGACCTCTGAACAAAATGAACTAAGGAAGAGGCTAGTGAAGTGCTTTGTGTGGAGTGTAGCATTGAATGTGGCAGAAACATGGACATTACGACTAAGTGAAGAGACGCGACTAAAGTCTGTGTGATGTATCTTGTCTCACAGTGAAAAGAGAGAGAATGGAGATATGACTTACTTCGTCTCTGTTGTTATGGCGATGGGGGAGTGGAGCGGTGCCGTCCATCCATCCATCCATCCAGTGGCGGAAGGGATTAGTTGATACATTCTGTAGCGCAAAATAAAATAACAAAATATCTCTCTTCGTACTGTGTAGTTCCGTCACTGAGCTTGTCTTTCAAGAAACTGAGTTCCGGCAGCCTGTACAATAACAAGGTTTTGAAAGGAATCCTGAAAATTTACAACCCTCCTATAATCTCCACCCTCATTTGAAGGGACTTGGTTTTATTGCTACTGAAACAAGATAAACCTTACCAGGTATAGAAGCATTTGAAATGTGGATATGGAGAAGGATGGAGCATGTGAAATGGACAGACAGAATAAGAAATGAAGCTGTGTTGGAAAGAGTGGATGAAGAAAGAATGATGTTGAAACTGATCAGGAGGAGGAAAAGGAATTGGTTGGGTCACTGAAGAAGAAACTGCCTTGTGAAGGATGCACTGGAAGGAATGGTGAACGGGAGAAGAGTTCGGAGCAGAAGAAGATATCAGATGATAGACGGCTTTAAGATATATGGATCATATGCGGAGACTAAGAGGAAGACAGGAAATAGGAAAGACTGGAGAATGGTGGGTTTGCAGTGAAAGACCTGCCCTTGGGTAGAACACTATCAATGAATGAAGTCATGGAACGACATGCTGCGTTGTGTGTATTAAATGTTCGGGTTATACCATGATAGGCCTAAATACACGAATCCAGTACAGCAGCAGTGGCGGAAATGTAATCGTGCGCTGAGCCACTGTGTAACCTGCAACGTGCATAGCACCTACGGAGGGAGGCGGACACCCCAAGGGGAAGTGAAGCAACTGTCTGACTTATTAACGGATTTTCATTTTCCTTACGTCAAGCACTTACACATAATTTTATACAGTACAAGGCTACAAACTATGTTTAGTACGTGTAACGAAGAAAGAAATGAACAATAAATGAACAATATCACAACCTAAAATTAACTGTCTTCAGAATGTCTCTGCGACAAAGTTTCAAAATCAGGAATTATGTCACTTACTGCCAGTCGTAGTTGATCACGAAGGCATTTGTTTGTCAGTCGTGATCTAAATTTGGTTTTTACTATTTCAATTATTGAAAATAATTTTTCACAAACGTAAGTTGTAGCGAACATGGCTTCAACAGAGCAAGCGAAAGAACGAAGCTTCGGATATTTATTTTTTGGCAAAGATTTGAAAGTTGAACATTTGTCAAGTCCTTACATCTAGCTTTCATTTGACATCACATAGTAAAACATTGAGTTCAAATTGAAGAGCTAACCGCATTATTCGTACATCTGCTGAAAAAGGGTCGACGTACAGAGATGATGATGATGATGATGATGATGATGATGATGATGATGATGATGACACTTAACCTTTTAATGTTTCATCAGTAACACGTAGTATAATGCCGTTTTATGTTATACAACCGTTTTCCACGTAATACTTGTGAACAAATCATACATTTAATATTCTCATCATATTGACAGCAAAAAAATGCGTCCTCCCATCCTACTTGGAACTTTCGTACATGGTTTCGAGAGAGACATATGCCACTCGCAGGTCAGAGACAAATACAAATGGAACGGAATTTGACTCCAGTGAGTGAGAGGGTGGGGGTTGGCGGAGGTTAGAAGCAAGCGAAATGCACAGCTATCACTGCGAGCCACAATGTCTCGCGACTCACGTTCTCGCCACGCCTGCAGTACAGTTTTGAAACAGTGTGTGTCTATATCTATAAAGTACGGCTTCTTTAGTAAGGAAATCATTTCCAAGGGCTGTGAAATTTATTACCGTCCTTTCCCTTATATTGAATTTCATTCCGACATTAAACTCTAAACTCGATGAAAACGAAGGTGACAGCAATGGTTAATCTTAAATTACATTTGAACTCAGTTAAGGTACTTATATAAATAGTTTTGACTAGAAATTTCCCTCTATTCCGACAATATCCTTATTATAGACCGTGATTGCCTTCAATCATCACAATTTCCATCCCCCTTGGAAGTAAAATGAGAAGGGGCAGGAGTTACCCTCCGCTGATACAATCCTCCACGTTTAAAATTAAATTCAGAGCTAGCAATATTTCTTTTTATAGGGAAATGATGTTTTATTTTATTTACCACACAGAAAAGTGGGAGTCGGTTATTTCTGTCACGTTCCAGAGGACGTGAAGGATATAAATAACAAAAACGCATCAGGAGCCGTACTCTAGCTGGTGACTGAGCTAGCTAGGGAATCGATTCTCGTGGCCGAGGGACACAATTGAATGACTTGTCCAATCAGAAGACACGTGTGTCTGAATGTTCAATTTGTCATATTCTGTGCTGCGTAGTTGTCTTTGATGATAGTGTGATATATCTATATCATAAAGCGAGGCAGATAAGTATGGATATCAGATTATCTTCGCATTTCAGAGTTGTTTATTTTTTTTTGTCGTTTTATTTTATGCGTTCATATTATTAATATTTGTGCAATTTATTTCAGTGTTTTCCTATGTGATGAAGAAAGATAAGATGAGTTGTATTTTCTCTTAGCTGTTCAATATGCTTTTGAGTTTCATTAAATTTTATCGTGTAGTTTATTTCATGTAAAAGGTCGCCATATTTCACTCTACGTCACAAATTTTATTTAAGAATAAGATGACAAATTGTACTCATCAATCAATTTAGAAATAAACGATATTTTATCTACTGCAAGTTATATCACAGAATAGTACAGTGGAAGCTCTTACTTTCGACATCTTATAGTTCGACTGCTTACTTAGGAGAATTAGTCACGCCCCTATACGGGCACTAAGAAATAGGTTTGCCATTTGAATGGGAATTGGTTGTGTCTTGTAGTGATACTTTTGTTAAAGGAAAACAGAATATTTTATTGATTAGGACATCCATATTCATCACTGATTCTAAATTAATAGACTCTTCTTTTTTCTATTTGAGAATTGTGCCGTTTGTGAGATGGAATTGTCGAAACCTACTGCGGTTAGCAACTATCTATAGATTATTGAGCTTCGTGACTGTATACTAGACTGTGGTTATACTTCGGGTTTCAGTGTTTAAGTAATCTCTAATAATAATAATAATAATAATAATAATAATAATAATAATAATAATAATAATAATAATAACAATAGAATTATTCATTAATTGTTTTTTGCCTAAGGGCAGGTCTTTCACTGCAAACCTAGAATAATAGGCCTAAAGAAGAACAAATAAATAATAAATTTAAGTAATAAAATAAAATAATACACATTGAAACAGTATATTTATGATAAAATAAATAATTATAATTTAAGTAGTTGATACCAATTTTTAATTCTCCGTCCTAGCATCACAGACAACTCTTTTTAAGGTTGTGATATATTTCAGATGAAAGTTTCTCGCTTACGTCCAAGGGTGCTTTGAGGATACATTCCATAACAATGGCACTGCAGTTGCGTGATATTTGTATCCACCCACGAGACTCTCACGTGATGTAACTTATTGTGATAACAGGCGGGTAATAGTCGTCACGTATTGATCCATATTTGAAGTGGGTTAATATCGGTGGAGTGTGCATTCTATCAGAGGGTGAAAGTTTGTCCTATGTATTATGCTTGTATTTCCTTTGTTTGATGTTTTTATTGTTTAAGTACTTGATTTTAGTGAGTAAACAAGCATACTAATTCCCTAGGTATTTAATGATAATAATAATAATAATAATAATAATAATAATAATAATAATAATAATAATATAAAATATTACAATGTTTGTGGAAGGAAGGAGTAAACCCTTGTACTTTATTCATCTCATACCTGTGGGCAGACACATTCCCAAAATACAGCAGGTTCCAAGCAGGCAACCTATCTTTTTGCTAGACCAGCCCCCTCCTTGCAGTACTAGTCGGCGATAGGGGAATGCTATGGAATGGAAATCGGACGGAATGGAATCCCGCGACTCACCGGAACTCGAAACTGGATCTCCTGCTCGACAAGCTGATGAATTGTATCACACAGTCACCACACAGAGTTCTTACAATGTTAATCCGTGATATTATTATTATTATTATTATTATTATTATTATTATTATTATTATTATTATTATTATTATTATTATTATTCAGCGGGGCAGGAGGGCACAGTTTTACTGTTGACTGAATCAATAGTTTAATATTTTGAAAAGATGTAGGCCTGTTAGACTACTACTATTGTACAGACCCAAAAACAAAATTTGGGCCACCTGCATGCGTAGTATGTTACTCGTGTAACTGGACCTTGAAAAATGCTAACACTTCCACACTATCACCTCAAACACTTCGACACTATCACCGTCAACATTTCTACACCATCCCCGCCAAAACGTCGACATCATCAGCGACAATACTTCGACACCATCACCGCCAACACTTCGACACCATCACCGCCAAAACTTCGACATCATCAGCGACAGCACTTCGACACCATCACCGCCAACACTTCGTCATCACCAGCGACAACACTTCGACACCATCACCGCCAACACTTCGACACCATCACCGCCAACACTTCGACACCATCACCGCCAATACTTCGACACCATCACCGCCAACACTTCGACACCATCACCGCCAACACTTCGTCATCACCAGCGACAACACTTCGACACCATCACCGCCAACACTTCGACACCATCACCGCCAACACTTCGACAACATCACCGCCAAAACGTCGACACCATCACCGCCAAAACTTCGACATCATCAGCGACAACACTTCGACACCATCACTGCCAAAACTTCGACATCATCAGCGACAACACTTTGACACCATCACCGCCTAAACTTCGACATCATCAGCGACAACACTTCGACACCATCACCGCCAATACTTCGACACCATCACCGCCAACACTTCGACACTATCACCGCCAACACTTCGACACCATCCCCGCCAAAACTTCATCACCAGCGACAATACTTCGACACCATCACCGACAACATTTCGGCACTATCACTGTCAACATTTCGATACCATCATCGCCAACACTTCTATACCATCATCGCCAACACTTCGATACCATCTCGCCAACACTTCGATACCATCATCGCCAACACTTCGAGACCATCATCGCCAACACTTCGACACCATCATCGCCAACACTTCGACACCATCATCGCCAACACTTCGATACCATCATTGCCAACACTTCGATGCCATCATCGCCAACACTTCGACACCATCATCGCTAACACTTCGATACCATCATCGCCAACACTTCGATACCATCATCCCCAACACTTCTATACCATCATCGCCAACACTTCGATACTATCATCGCCAACACTTCGACACCATCATCGCCAACACTTCGATACCATCATCGCCAACACTTCGATACCATCATCGCCAACACTTCGATACCATCATCGCCAACACTTCGACACCATCATCGCCAACACTTCGATACCATCATCGCCAACACTTCGATACCATCATCGCCAACACTTCGACACCATCATCGCCAACACTTCGACACCATCATCGCCAACACTTCGATACCATCATCGCCAACACTTCGATACCATCATCGCTAACACTTCGACACCATCATAGCCAACACCTTGACAGCATCGTCGAAAACACTTCTATATCATCACTACTAAATTTGAACATAGCAAAGCTGTCTTCATGAATATGAGAATCACTAATAGAAGTAATGTTATCATCCAATATTATTACAATTTAAAATTTTCATATTCATGTCTGTTATAGAGAACTAATGACCATAACCAGCTCCGTTATTGTCACAGTGGTCGCTTGAGTTTGTACTTAGTGTTCGGAAACCCTTCAACTATTATTAAGTTCCAAAGTGATTCCTTTGAAATTTGATATTGTTTTGGTTGGGAATGATAACAATCTGACATAGTTTTCATGCCGTGGAATTTTTGTTTCATGAAAGCACTTTGAGATTATCCTGCGTCGAAAACAAACCAATTCACTGAAATACATGATTAATCTTGCGCGAGTAGAGTGTTTTATAAACATATGAAAGGAGTAAATTTGCGAAAAATGAGACGTATAGTGAAGTTTCTATTTTCGGCAAGAAGAGGAAAGTTTTGAAGCTCCTTGCAAGTGACATTCTCCTCCGCTGGGACTGTGGAGGGTTTAAAGTGGACCCAACGACATATGGCACGCCAGAGCGTACCTAAATCGTGGAGCTGTGCATCGCGGGCCCGGCTTCCTTGCTAGCCGTCCCACCAAGTCAAGTGGAAGGGACCAATTCAAACCATTTACATAAATTAAGCCTGGCATACGGGCTGGCGGGAACAGCCGCAGGGCTCCTCAAAACAGGGGATCCCGGGCCGCATCTGGCACAGCGGAGGGGAAGCCTTTCATTACGTTAGTCCGGGCTGTCAGATCTAATCAAGTCGGTGGGATGACGCATTAATCTGCATACAAACCACAAATGAGTACCTCGTAGTTTCGTATAACCAGACTCGAGTTGTGAGATAATATCAGCCCCTTACATCTGAATTAGGGTGCCGAGATCTTTTCAGCTTGTTCCTTTTTCTATCACCATTATCAACGTTTTCATCATTTTTCTTTCTTCTGCTGTACTCTTTCTCATATTTTCCAAGTCTTTCTCCTATTCTCTCCTCTCCTTTATCTTGTTTCCCTTTCTTTCTTTTCTCTTCATCTCATTCTCTTTCCTTCTTACCTACTCTTTTCTTCGCTGTCTTTTTCTGTTTATCTTCCTTTCCTTTTCCTTATAGCTTTCTCCTGTTTGACCTTCTCTTTCTCTTATTTCACAATTCTTTCTCACATTCATCTCCTTTCTCCGCCCCTGTCTCTTTCTCGATTCATTTTTATTTCCTTCTCCTTTTATATATACTTTTCTTTCCCTGTCTTCCTATTCCCCCTCCTTCTTACTTTCATAGGCCTATTATTTTTTTCTTATGATCATTTTCGTTGCTCTCTCATTCGTGGTCACATACAGGGTTAGTTTCAGTTTCATTTTGAGATGCCGATAAGCTCACTGTATTATAATATCAATTTTTGTTTTCCACCTGTGCTTATCTTAATATTTGGATTTATATTAACGTTTTCGACACTCGGTGTGTGTCTAGTCTCAGCCATGCACCACATAGGAACACTCCAACATCATGGCCATACTAGACAGCGGACTCAACAGAAAATAGCTTGTATTATATACGTCCAAGTACTCAATAACAGCATCCACGATTCACAGCAGTCAACTTGAGCAACATCAAAAACTCCAACATACAATACTATGGAAAATCAGTGAAAGTGCGTCAAAAAGACAGTTTTTACCAAGAACAGTAAAAACAACCCAATTTTAACGATATAACAGGCCAACATAGCCAACCATATATGTGATAAAAGTGATATAGTGTATACAGTGTTTTACAGTGTTTTTATAGTGTATATACTTTACTTGTTTATATTTATGTGTCATAATAATGGTTTTAACATAATTTTCTATTGTCCTATATGGGTTTTCAAAAGATAGAATTTAACAGAATCATAACAACCAACCACACACTGCTTATAGTAATTTTAGCTAAATTAAGAAATCATGAAAGGTCATACACAAGTGAACAACCCACAACATAATTAAGAAGCTAGGTCTTCACAACACACAATGACATAGACCCCATATCTGAAGATGACACACACCGAGTGTCGAAAACGTTAATATAAATCCAAATATTAAGATAAGCAGAGGTGGAAAACAAAAATTGATATTATAACACATACAGGGTGTTAAAAAATTCTCCAATATTTTATGAGGTGATAGTTTGCATCAAAACAAGGAAAAAATGAATAGAATATCAATAAAAGGAAAATTATCGGAAGAATTTATAATTAATAAAGGTGTCAGACAAGGATGTAGTCTGTCACGAAGTCTTTTTAATATATTTATTTATTTCATCAATCTTTGTTCACGTCATGGCGGATTAGACGTATTCCAGTTCTTAATCCGCCATCACTCTCTATACAAATATAACAAAAACAAATACATATTCAACCTATAAGTATCCTCTGTTTACAATAATAATAATAATAATAATAATAATAATAATAATAATAATAATAATAATAATAATAATACACAACTAATAATAAGTATAGCTCTTGTATTTAAAACTCCTACCTTAGCTTTTTCATTTTTTATGCTCAATCTCTTAAGAATTATTCTGTTAACTTCATTGACTACTCCTCGTTGTTTCTTATCGTGTGACTGCTCAACATTTATAATTCCATCTCCGTTAGAGCTTTGACTTTCTATTCCCATCTAATTTTAACTCTAAAAAGAAATTTTCCTAATTTATGCAGATTGCTGGCGTTTAGGTGATCATTCATTTTTTATAAGCTACTATAGCGTTTACTTGTAGAAAATTTTTATCCGCCCAACTGTGTCTCAAATCATTCGTTGCCTGACACTTCAGCACAATATGCATTGCGTCTTCAGCTAGTCCACGCAAAGGACATTTATCCTTCTCCACGTTCCCTCTCCTATTCTTGAGTCTCCAGATACCTAATCTCCACCATGCCATTCCTGTTCTCGCTTCCCTTGAATTTAGTCTAACATATTCTTCTTGTTCCCAAAACTGCTTAACCTTCCTATAGTATTTCAGTGATCCTAGGTCTTTAATATTACTAAAAGTATCTTGTTTTTTAATGTATACATAGACGACATTCTCAGAGCATGGAAGAAATGTACTAATGACGGGATTTCGTTAAATCGACAATACATTTTAAATACCCTTTTATTTGCAGACGATCAGATAATTATCCAGGATAGTGAAGATAACTTGCAAAAGGCCATACACAAATTAAATACAATATGTGGAGAATATAATCTAAAAATTTCAATACAAAAGACAAAAGTGATGGCTTTCAGAGGAAAACATCCAGTTAGAAGTAAAATAATAATAAATAATACTGTTATAGAACAGGTGAGCCATTTTAAATACCTAGGTTGCGATATTACTTATGGTTATGATAAGGACGTGAATATTAAAACACAACGCTTCCAGGCTGTATGTGGCACAATTGACAAGAATTTAAAGAAGAAAACAAGGAAAGAAACGCAAATGAAATTCTATAAGACAATGGCTATACCAACTCTCGTATATCGATGTCAAGCATAGACCTTGAAGAAAAATGATAGTAATAGAATACAGTCAGCGGAAATGAAATTTCTCAGAGGCCTAAAGGATGTACAAGATTGGATAAGTATAGAAATGATGATATAAGGAATGAACCAAACCTGTTCCCAATTACAAATAAAATAAACGAATATAGAATTCGTTGGTGGAATCATTTAAGTAGAATGAATGAGGAACGAATACCGAAACAGGTGTTGGATTATAAACCACAAGGGAGAAGAGAGATTGGTGGGCCAAGAACAAGGTGGAAAGTTGAGGACGGAACAGGAGACTCTCCTGCTCCATGAAGAGAAGAAGAAGAAGAAGAAGAAGAAGAAGAAGAAGAAGAAATATGGGTCCTACAACACATACTTTCTGAGATCTGAACACTTGTTCATAGGAGGTGCTCAATTTGACGTCCATTTATGGTAATGCACTTTTCTGCCCTACAATACAGCAGACTACCAGATAATCATACCGTAGTTGACACCCCTGGCATGGAATACTGATACGTCGCAAGGAATACTGAAAAGAAAAGTCTGATTGCGGATATGAGCGGAGTTCAGCAGAGTTGTGAATTTGTGTGGGCTGATGAAAATTCCCATGCAGTTGTAGAAACAAGGCATCAGCATCGATTCTCAATCAACGTATGGGCAGGCGTTCTTGGCGATAGATTAAGGGCCATACGTTCTACCACAGAGATTAACTGGAGCTCGTTTTCAGGACTTTCTTATTAACGTATTGCCTACCTTGTTGGAGTATGTGCCATGTCAGCAAAGACTACAGATGTGGTTCATGCATGATGGCACACCAGCACATTTTTTCCGCAATGAGCGTGAACACTTGACGCTGACATTTCAGGATCGCTGGATTGGTTGGGGAGGTCCCACACCTTCGCCTGCTCATTCCTCAAATCTAAATCCCCTAGACTTTTCTTTATCAAGAACAACCAGGTCAATTTCAAAGAGTGCGTGATTCCTTACGCCCAAGGACAGAGGAATGCATTGCCATGAATGGACGTCACATTGAGCACCTCTTATGAACAAGTGTTCTGATCTCAGAAAGTATGTATTGTAGGACCCATGTTTATTAGACATTTTCTTCTTGTTTTGATGCATACTAGCACCTCCTAAAATATTGGAGATTTTTTAACACCCTGTATCTCTTCCTTTGTATTTCTTTCTCCGTCCCTTTCTGTATCTTTCTTCCCCTTCTCATCATGCTTCTTCTGCGTCTATCTTACCTTCATCTTTGTATCTTTGTCCTCCACAGCCTCTTTCACCTTTTGCTCCTCTCGTAGTAAGTGGGCGAACACTCTGTAGCAGGCTGTCAGTCGGCATGAATCGCGCTTTCCGACTGTCATTTACGCGGACAATCTCATCAAGCCATTGTGATTGGTGACTGGGTTGTGAATATCACCGGAAGATTGGCCCAGTGATTTCAGCCGCAGCGATTTAAGGACATCCTTTTCACGCAGAGCTTCACAGATATGGGGTCTCGTCTGATCTCCCTACATGATTTCTGTATTTGTGTATAATAACCCCACTTCCACACAGGCGATGCTGACGTATTGTTGTAACTACGTGTCGTATTCAGCTTTCCTGTAGGAAGCTAAATGATTATAGAGTACTGAATACTGCAGTAATAATAATATATTAATAATAATAATAATAATAATAATAATAATAATAATGATAATAAGAATAATAATGATGATGATAGTACCAATAATAATAACAATAACAATAATGGTAATAGTAATAATTTATTTATTTACTTATATATTTATACATTTATTTATATATTTATACATTTATTTATATATTTATACATTTATTTATATATTTGTACATTTATTTATATATATATTTATATATTTATTTGTATAATTATTTACATATTTATAAATTTATTTAATTATTTAATTGTTTATTTATTTAATTATTTATTTATTTACTTAATTATTTAATTATTTATTCATTTAATTATTTAACTATTTATTTATTTAATTATTTATTTATGTAATTATTTATTTATTTATGTAATTGTTTATTTATTTATTTAATTATTTATTTATGTAATTATTTATTTACTTATTTAATTATTTAATCATTTATTCATTTAATTATTTTATTATGTAATTATTTAATTATTTAGCTAATTATTTAATTATTTATTTAAGTATTTAATTGTTTAATTTAAATTATTTAATTATTTAATTATTATCTGTATGCTGAACAACAGCCAGAGGCCAATTATAGTTCAGCACAATACACAAACAGAAGATACAAAGGTGCGATATCTCATAGTTATAAGCAGAGGAATTGGGTATAAATCGAAAAGCACATAAGGAAATGAATTATCTTTGAATATTTTCCAATTTAATCGAATCAGTTGAAGTAATGGAATTCCAGGCTGCAGATGCATATTCAAGTTTAGATCCAACCAAAGTAAAGTATAGAATGAATGGAGATATTAATGATGATGATAATAATAATAATAATAATAATAATAATAATAATAATAATAATAATAATGGTAATAATACTGATGATAATGATGGTAATGGTAATAATAATAATTCACTGCTAACAGACCACATAATATAAATTATATGTATGTTAATATGATATTAATAAGATTGTTTAAAGATGCTCTTCTATTAGCAGTATTACTTTCCTTTGACTCGCAGAGAAAATTGTACAGTTGTACGTATATCAAGTAATACTAATACCTCTGTAGGTAGAGTAGAACAGTGCTGATTTCACTTGTAATTTGTAAGTATGAAGTAATAAAGTACAATTCATACCTAATTTTGTGGAACACAATCTCCATAACTTGTACAAGTTACAGCTGAATTTACTTGTAATATATTGTATCGTCTGTTTAGGCTACAAGCAAAACGTATTGAGTAAAAAAAATTAATTCTGAGAGAAAAGCTTATATAATGTACATAATGTATGTGTATAAACTTATAATTGGAAAATTAAATGCACATACAGAGAAACAACTTACTAAAAATAATATTTTGGGAATTCAGTTTTGTTAAGAGCTTTCAAAACTTTTTTTAAAGAGATAATATTTTTATTTAATGTGTTTTGCTTGTAAGCCAAAGATATTATACCACAGTCTAGTATATACAGTCACGAAGCTCAATACGTAGTAAATATGCATTCATAGATAGTTGCTAACCACTAGGATCGCTGCTATCACCTCATTACAGACAATGCGAAATAGTACCGGCACAGTCTATTGTTCCTAGCACCCTCACAACTCAAGTTTTGTGGCTGTATATACTAGACAGTGATCATACTTCGGTTGAATAGATCCACGGTGGTATGGCAGAGAAGGCCTAACGACCTTAGGGGAGAGTCGGGTAGTATCGGACATCGGGTAATATCGGGCAGTGAGTTTCTTTCATCTACCACCAGATAATAGTACCTGAATGACATGGTTACGTTTCTGTGATGTCGCATACAGAAACGTAACCATGTCATTCAGGTGCTATCATCTGTTGTAGATGAAAGAAACGCACTGTCCGGTATTACCCGATGTACGATACTACCCAACTCTCCCCTAACTCCATAAACAAATGAATGAATAAATAAATAAATAGGTAAATAAATAAATAAATAAACAAATAAATAAATAAGTGAATTAATAAATAAATAAATAAGTGAATAAATAAATAATAAATAAGTGAATGAATAAATAACTGAATAAAAAGTAAATAAATAAATAAAAAAGTAAATAAATAAATGAATAAGTAAATAAATACCTACATAAGTAGGTAAATTAATGAATAAGTAGGTATAAACATAAATATGTAGGTAAATAAATAAATAAATTAATAAATAAATAAGTAGGTAAGTAAATGAATAAATAAATGTGTAAAAAAATCATTAAATACATAGGTAAATTAATAAATGTCTAGGTATAAAAATAAATAAATATGTAAATAAATTAATTAATAAATTGATAATAAATAAATAAATTAATAAGTCGGTAATAAATAAATAAATATATAAATAAATAAGTAAATAAATTAATAAATAAATAAGTAGGTAAGTAAATGAATAAATAAATGTGTAAAAAATCATTAAATACATAGGTAAATTAATAAATGTCTAGGTATAAAAATAAATAAATATGTAAATAAATTAATTAATAAATTGATAATAAATAAATAAATTAATAAGTCGGTAATAAATAAATAAATAAATAAATAAATAAATATATAAATAAATAAGTAAATAAATTAATAAATAAATAAGTAGGTAAGTAAATGAATAAATAAATGTGTAAAAAATCATTAAATACATAGGTAAACTAATAAATGTCTAGGTATATAAATAAATAAATATGTAAATAAATTAATTAATAAATTGATAATAAATAAATTAATTAATAAGTCGGTAATAAATAAATAAATATATAAATAAAGAAGTAAATAAAGTAATAAATAAATAAGTAGGTAAGTAAATGAATAAATAAATGTGTAAAAAATCATTAAATACATAGGTAAATTAATAAATGTCTTGGTATATAAATAAATAAATATGTAAATAAATTAATTAATAAATTGATAATAAATAAATTAATTAATAAGTCGGTAATAAATAAATAAATATATAAATAAATAAGTAAATAAATTAATAAATAAGTAGGTAAATAAATTATTAAATAATTAGATAAATAAACAAAAAAGTAGGTTATGAAATGAATATGAACGTAAAGAAATAAGTATATAAATAAATGTTACTACTTATTAGATAAGTGACCTCTACAGTTAAAAACGTCGTTAAATGAATGAATCGTATTGCTACTACTAATTTTCCCCAACTTACGAAGCAAATGGTGGCTTTTGTTACGTAATGAAGACTTTGTTAAAATTAAATTAATTGAGTAGGTGGGTCCACGTATCGATCAATAAGTTATTGATGATAATGTTGAAGTTGTTTTCATATGAATAAAACAGTAGCTGATTCCTGAAGTATTATAGTAAATAAAATATGAGCTTCAAACTAGTAATTATCCTATATACTGATAACACTAACAATTGTCAATGCCACGCATATAAAACATTAATTCTGAATTGGAATAAGGTACTCTAGCACTCTTCACTCTACAGCAAACAGAGAACCACGCTGGTAATTATTTGTTCTGCTCTCAAAATCATATGTTTTTCGTATTATGAATAGTCTAGATCTCCTATAATGGTATACCACTGACGCAATGAAATTGTAGGGTATGCACTCTACTATAATTCCTGCACAATCAAGGAAGCGCAGATATAGAAACGCTGTAAATTTCACTGTCATCAATGTTATATACAGGATGAGCCGTAACTAATATCATTAATTTCAGGGGGTATTCTTTCGGATATTTCAAACATAAAAGTTTAATAAAATTTTGCTCGTTTTTTCCTACATAAAATTTATTTTATATGAAATATTTCATAGCATGATGAAAGAGTGATGGAACGGAGAAAAATTCTCTCCGGTGCCGGGATTTGAACCCGGGTTTTCAGCTCTACGTGCTGATGCTTTATCCACTAAGCCACGCCGGATACAATCCCGACGCCGTTTAGAATCGTCTCAGATTAAGCTCCATCTCTTGGGTTCCCTCTAGTGGCCGCCATCTGCAGTACGTCATAGATGTCTATGAACGCAGGACCGAAGTCCATACGTGTGTTGAGGTGCACTCAGATGAGTGACTGATTGGCCGGGATCCGACGGTATGGGCGCCGTCTTAAATCACAAAGTGATTTATTACGCATATCATATATATATATATATATATATATATATATATATATATATATATATATATATATTGATGTACCGAAGTACATATGATATTTCCATGCAGATATTCTGCGTCATCACATGATGAAAGAGTATCCGGCGTGACTTAGTGGATAAAGCATCAGCACGTAGAGCTGAAAATCCGGGTTCAAATCCCGGCGCCGGAGAGAATTTTTCTCCGTTCCATCACTCTTTCATCATGTGATGACGCAGAATATCTGCATGGAAATATCATATGTACTTCGGTACATCAATATATATTTCATAGCATGTTTCGGGAAAGCCATTGATTTAATTCCCAATATACTCAATCAATTTAAGAGAGCAGTGTATTACGATAATAAATGATTGAAAGAGTGGAGTGGAAATCCCATTGTTGACGGGAGTGTTCACATTCAATTATAGCAAGTGATTATTATTGTTGAAACAATAAAATTACATTATTGTTGGTAGGAAAGTTACAATATAAAGAATTCATTATGCTATTTTCTTCCATTCCTCTTTCACAACAGAAATATTTATACAGTTCGTATAAGCCCTCCCCAGTTGGCCAGCCTTCATTTCTTAATTTAATTTCACATTATTCTTTTGACATTCCTTCAAAACTATTAAATTTAGAAATATAAAACATTGCTAAGTAATTTATGACCAAGTCCAAAACGTTATTATCAGTTAGACTTGAAAATGTGTATCTGCCAAATTTGAATTTGTTTGTAATTCCGTAATTTTACTCTCTTTTAATAACTCCTTTCTTTTACTTCTTATTTTAGCTATTTTATCTGTAACTTTTGTTTCTGTATACATCTATTCATTATAAAGAGATGCTGGCTTGCCTCCAATTTCTCCTTACTGCAGCCCTGGATTCTTTTTTCATTGCACATAACACAGAAAAAGCTTATCATTCATATTATATAAAACATATTTGTATAATCATTTATTATTAAATCTTGTGACTATCAATCTTTCTTATCAAAGATTTACTTATTCATTTGCGGTTTTTCATTAATTATTACATTTATTTTATTTTTAATTAAAAAAAGAAGATAAAGACAAAACACGCTATGAAGTATTTCATATACAACAATGTTTATCTCGAAGAAGAAACAAAAACGAGTAAAATTATATAAAAGTTTGTTGTTTAAAATACCTCAAATCCTCTTGATTTCCGCCAGAGCTGATTATCTGGATGTTTCTTTTCCGAGATTTTTTTAGTTATTTAACGACGCTGTATCAACTACTCCATGTATTGTGGGTACCTATCACCACGGCATGACGCGTCCTCAGGTTGCGGATCGAGGAGACGGCCTCCAGATATGGAGGGTAGCTGTGAATATATTGAATAAGCAGTCGCGGACAGCCGATGAGGGGTGGTCCTCCAGCTTGGGGGTTGGGCGAAGGACTAACAACCCATCACCGTAAAAAAAATCTTGTACGAATCCTTCAAATAAGCCTCGGAATGGGACTGATTCTCTGGCACGACCACAGTATTTATAAAACAGTTATATTACCGGTTGTTCTGTATGGTTGTGAAACTTGGACTCTCACTTTGAGAGAGGAACAGAGATTAAGGGTGTTGAGAATAAGGTGCTTAGGAAAATATTTGGGGCTAAGAGGGATGAAGTTACAGGAGAATGGAGAAAGTTACACAACATAGAACTGCACGCATTGTATTCTTCACCTGACATAATTAGGAACATTAAATCCAGACGTTTGAGATGGGCAGGCATGTAGCACGTATGGGCGAATCCAGAAATGCATATAGAGTGTTAGTTGGGAGGCCGGAGGGAAAAAGATCTTTAGGGAGGTCGAGACGTAGATGGGAAGATAATAAATATTAAAATGGATTTGAGGGAGGTGGGATATGATGATAGAGAATGGATTAATCTTGCTCAGGATAGGGACCAATGGCGGGCTTATGTGAGGGCGGCAATGAACCTCCGGGTTCCTTAAAAGCCAATAAGTAAGTAAGTAAGTATCAACTACCGGTACTAAGTATTTAGCGTGGATGAAATTAGTGATAGCGATATGGTATTTGGAGAGATGAGGCTGAGGATTCGCCATACATTACCTGGCATTCACCTTACGGTTGCGGAAAACCTCGGAAAAAAAACTCAATCATGTAATCAACTCAAGCGGGAATCAAACCCGGAGATTTTCTTAAAGTGTAAGATGGATGTCAGGTAACCCCATGAAGAATCCTCAGCTTCATCTGGCAAAATACCATCTCGCTACCACCAATCCCGTTGGATAATAGATGTAGAAAGTAGGATAGTCGATTATTACGCTTTCTAGATACGTGAGATACAATTTTTGGCATTACGTTTGTGTACCATTTGACTTGTAAAATGTATGACATTAATGTAATATAATATGTTACCAAAGTGTTATACACCCTTTTATAATTTAATAAAAATGACAGTTGCATATAATACTTAAAGAATTAAACTACAGTAAAACCACTCTTGGAGTGCTAAACGAAATAGTAACCCAAATTCAAACAGAAGCAGAGCACATGGGGTTAAAAATTAATAAAGAGAAAACTAAATATATGAGAAACATAAGACCAAGTGGCATTTGTAATAAAGATATTATAATAAATGGACAGAAATATGAGGAAGTAGATTCTTTTAAATATCTAGGAGTTCTAATTATCCAAGAAAACACTGCAGATGCGGATATGAGGCAAAAAATTGCTGGGGGAAATAGATGCCTGAGAGCCCTTAACAAAACTTTGAGAGCAAGATGCATAAGTAAAACAGCAAAACTTACATTATATAAAACAGTCGTAAGACTAATTGTGCTTTATGGCAGTGAAACTTGGACTCTGTCGAAGAAAATGGAGCAACAACTGATGACATGGGAAAGGAAAATTCTAAGGAAAATCTATGGTCCTAAATATGAGAATGGGCACTGGAGGATTAGATATAATACAGAACTGAAAACTCAATATAAATCTCCAGATATTGTTGCTGAAATCAAAGCCCGTAGGTTGGAATGGTTAGGACATGTAATCAGGATGAATGATCAGAGAATACCAAAAAAGATTCTAAACACAAAACCAGAAGGCAGGCGCAATATTGGCAGACAGAAACTAAGATGGTTGGATGGAGTGGAGGAAGATTTAAGGACTCTAGGCGTGAGAAGATGGAGGCAGAAGGCTCTGGTTGGACAGGAATGGACCAAGATCCTAAGGGAGGCCAAGGCTAGACTACAAGGGCCGTAGTGCCAAAGAAGAAGAAGAAGAAAACCACTCAACGAAAAGAAATGCCATTTTCAATAAATTTTGACCGTAGGTTTGACGGATGTCAAAGATTACGAACAGTGATAGAATGGTACGAAACCCTTTGGCAGTCGTGAAACATTTGAAATTGATCAGTTGCCATCATCATGATTAGTGAAATTACTAGCTTTAGTTGTCCGACATATGCACCTGCCTGTACAAGTTGATCTGCTTGGTTCGTACATCATAGCCGTATTTAGCATGTGAATAATTATTTGGCTGATTCTGTCATAGAAACCATATCTGGACGTGATATTCCATCTGCTCATGTCAGGAAATCCATTTGCGCTGCTCTTACTGACTCAGCCTTAGAGTATCCTACAAAAAGTATGAGTGTTCATACGTGGCCTGTAAACGCAGTGGAGGATTTTGTTCTTACAAAATAAACGGATTAAGGATTTAGGTAAAGCTTAGAGCAGTAAAATTTTTGGAAATATTCAAATTTTTTTTCTACGTTATTGTATCTTGTACAATAAGTTAATTAAAATTGGTAGATGTAAAAAACTGTCCTTCTGCTATACGAAAAAAATATTTTTACAATTACATAAATTATATATATATATATATATATATATATATATATATATATATATATATTCTTTTTAAAAATTCAGAACGGTGGCAGTTCACTGTGCAGTGATGAAGTGTTTCCCTCATACTCATAAACTTTCATGTTCTCTCTCTTTCATTTTATTGCTGAAATTCATGTTTACAATATCATGCTCTTTCAACTACATTCCTTAATAAATATCTTTTTTATTTTGTGTTAGAACTAAATACTTATATTTGACTACTTTTAAATTTATTTATTTATTTATTATTTTGCTAATAATTGTAACATAAAATATAATATATACAGAAAAATTTTAGCTTGCTCCTGAAAGAGTAGAACTCGTGCTCAGGGGCGGATTCCTGAATTGAAATTAATAATTATAGAATACAATTTGTCTTATGGCTGCTGTGCAATTATAGTATATAAATTTAAATTTACAGTTTTTCAATTTTTATGAAATCCATAGATAACTTTTTAAATTTAATACTAGAACTATTAGAATTGACAAGATTAGGATATTTAAATATAAATTTGTTACATATTCTTGGGCCTAAATTACTACTATGAGTGAATTTATTATTCATCACACAATCTATCAAAGGTACAGAGGTGATTTTGCGTCATATTGTAGATATAACATGCATAAATTAAATACACACAAAAAATTTCGTCACAGAATGTTGGATACTTTTTGAGTTATGATGGAAACGCTTCATCACTGCACAGTGAATTTTGAATTTTGAAAATAAATGAATGAATGAATAAATAAATAAATAAATAAATAGATGCATAGATAAATAGATAACTCGATAAATAAATAAATGAGTGAATGAATAACTGAATAAATAAATAAATAAATAAATAAATAAATAAATAAATAAATAAATAAATGAGTGAATGAATGAGTAACTAAATAAATAAATGAGTGAATTAATGAGTAACTAAATAAATAAATGAGTGAATGAATAACTGAATAAATAAATAAATGAGTGAATGAATAACTAAATAAATAAATAAATTAGTGAATGAATGAGTAACTAAATATATAAATGAGTGAATGAATGAGTAACTAAATAAATAAATAAATGAGTGGATGAATGAGTAACAAAATAAATAAATAAATAAATAAATAAATAAATAAATGAATGAATGAGTAACTAAATAAATAAATAAATGAGTGAATGAATGAGTAACTAAATAAATAAATAAATAAATAAATGAGTGAATGAATAACTAAATAAATAAATGAGTGAATGAATAACTAACTAAATAAATAAATGAGTGAATGAATGAGTAACTAAATAAATAAATAAATGAGTGAATGAATGAGTAACTAAATAAATAAATAAATAAATAAATGAGTGAATGAATAACTAAATAAATAAATGAGTGAATGAATAACTAAATAAATAAATGAGTGAATGAGTAACTAACTAAATAAATAAATGAGTGAATGAATGAGTAACTAAATAAATAAATAAATGAGTGAATGAATGAGTAACTAAATAAATAAATAAATGAGCGAATGAATGAGTAAATAAATAAATGAGTGAATGAATGAGTAACTAAATAAATAAATAAATGAGTGAATGAATGAGTAACTAAATAAATAAATGAGTGAATGAATAAATGGATAAATAAATAAATGAGTCAATGACTGAATAAATAAATAAATAAATAAATAAATGAGTGAATGAATGAGTAACTAAATAAATAAATAAATAAATAAATGAGTGAATGAATGAGTAAATAAATAAATAAATAAATAAATGAGTGAATGAATAACTGAATAAATAAATGAGTGAATGAATAAGTAACTAAATAAATAAATAAATGAGTGAATGAATGAGTAAATAAATAAGTAAATAAATGAGTGAATGAATAACTGAATAAATAAATAAATGAGTCAATGAATGAATAACTGAATAAATAAATGAAGGGGTGAATGAATAACTGAATAAATAAATAAATGAGTCAATGAGTGAATAACTGAATAAATAAATATCTAAATAAATAAATAAATGAGTTAATTAATGAATAACTGAATGAATAAATAACTGAATAAATGAATACATGAACAGATAGAGTGAATAAATGAGTGAATGAGTGAATAAATGAATAAATAAATACTTAAATATTTAGATAAATATTTAAATAGATAAATATTTAAATAAATAAAATATGAGGCAACTAGGCCAGGAGATAATGGGACAGGCTGGCTAGCTTCTTTCTCCCTCGATAGCATACACCGCCGACTAGTAACATATTACACTAATCAGAGTTCAGATGTATACACATAATTATTATTCTTCCTGTGACACATATCGTGAAGTGAGAGATATACTGCCTGATAATAGAACGAGGAAAATACCGTATTTTCATATAACGAAAGTTAATTCAATATAATTTCTAAAGTTTCATTTCACTCTTTAAATATCTTCCGTTTCTTTGGCCCAACCTGTACTATACTCATTGCATTTCGAACTGGCGGAACAAGGTCACGTACAAACCACGCACGGGTCACTGAACTGAAAACTGTGAACTGAAGTACTGATAATCCCGGCTGTCTCAGCTGACTTTAGCTGAGGAGAATGGTCCAGAAATGGGGTAAGCACGCTTGGCAAATGCAGTCCATTGCTTGACCTTGACCCGCCAGTTCGAAATGCGCTGACAATAGCCACTTTTTCGACAAAAAGGGTCTAGATTTTGAATCATCCCTAAAAGACAATTGGAGATTCTACGTTGTTAAAACGGCAGCTATTGTACAGGGAAATCATTTTATTTTTACTAACATTTATAATATTAACCTGGCTATACCTTTTGATCAACGATTAATAACCAGAAGCACCATTTGCTACCCCCTTCCACGACTGGAGTTCGAGGTATACTGGCGTAATATACAAACAAATCACTTTACTAGGTATAGGAGGGAAGAAAAGTAGTTCATCCATTTACGTAAACTAGGAAATATCGCGATTTTGAGTAATTTTCATTGGAGTTTTGTTTAATCAAAATACAGTACAGTATTAACAATGAGTGTTTTTACTCACGAACTGAGCTTTCCACGCGGACGTATTCATTATGCGGTGTATATATACTGTCTACAGCACATTAGCGTATACTATAGAGAATTAAGTTAAATTGAAAAATAATCATAATATGGATATTTAAGAACATTTTTGAAAATGGTGGCCGTTCATTTCGATACAGGCTTCAGTTCTAATGTGCATATTATCGCACTATAGACTATTGTACGTAATTCCAATTACCAGGTTCGTACTTCGTATCAGTAACCCATGTTGATATTATTTATTTATTTATTTATTTATTTATTTATTTATTTATTTAGTAATAACATATACATAAAAACGTTACATTAAAATACCCCGAAAGAGCAAAGCTCGTGTTCGGGGACAGTTCCGTTACATAGATACACATACTTTGTAGACAAAATACTTAAGAAAAAAGCTCACATAAAGATTGTAATAAAATTAGTAAATAATAATACTAGTAATAACTGAGTGAAAAAGAGGCGATGATGAGATTGATGGATTAATATTAAATTATTATTAGTAGTATAATTAGTGCAGGTCATGTTGATATAGTAACCAAGATAAAATAGAAAAATACACTTAGGATAGAAATAAACTTGTTTTACAATACATGGTACATAATATATATACAGGGAAGTCTGTCATATAAATTTTTTAATTCTGGATCTGAAAATTTCATTGCTTAAAGTAGTCAATTCTGGATGAAATTTTATTATCGAATTATATAGACGTGGACCATAATTTGTACTGTGTAGTAAAGCAGCAGATGTGAAACATTTAGGTTCAACTAATTTAAGAATTTCATTTCGTCTCGTACTATGAGCATGTGGCTGAGCTACAAACTTCGTTCTATTTTTATGATAGAATTTCATTAAAGAGTATTTATAAATTTGGTCGATTCTAAAAACATTCAATTCAGAATGGATCAAATTTGTTGGATAATCCAGTCGCCTTTTCAAACAAATTTTGATTATACGTTTTTGCAACATAATTAGAGGAAAAAGAGCAGTTTTTGTAATGCCTCCCCATCCAATTATACCATATTGGATAACAGATTCAACTAGAGCCAAATAAACCAAACGTAATACATGATTAGGCAAGTAATGGCGAAGGTTTACAAATTTGTAAATTGTTTTACGTAACCTGTTGCATAAAAAGGTGATTTGTCTATCCCATCTCAAGTGCTGATCAACAATAATTCCCAGGTATTTCACATCTACAGATTCTTTCAGGCAAGGGAATTTACAGGTTGTAGAGAGTTTACAAAATGAGTTGTGGATTATTAATTTTAAATGAGAAAGTGATTTCTATTCGTTCAATCCAGAGACTGTTAAAGAAAATGGTACCAAAGTAGTTTTAGTTATGTTTAGAGATAGCAAATTTGCATCAAGCCAGTTTTTGATCAAATTTATACCTACATTGGCATGTTTATAAGTGTCCTCCCAAGTTAAACCACTGAAAATCACCACCGTATCATCAGCGTAAGAATAACAGGAGCCATTATGTACTTTCAAATCAATGTTTAATAAATCATTAATATATATTAAAAATAGAATAGGACCTAAAATTGTTCCCTGAGGGACACCTATATCAATATTTACATTTTCACTGATATTGTCATCAATTTTGGTTACCCGAGTTCTTTTGTTTAAGTATGATTGAAATAACTTATGCGCAATACCCCTGACTCCTATATCAAATAATTTGTCCAGAAGTAAACGATGGTTAACCGTGTCAAAAGCTTTCCTTAAATCTAAGAAAATCCCTAAACATTTAGAACCGTAATCCAACTCCTGCATAATTTTACCAGTGACTTCAATAATTGCGTCATCCGTAGATAATTTATTTCTGAAGCCATACTGATGTTTGGAGAGAATTTCATTTTTCTCTAAGTAATTTACTAATCTGTTTTTTAAACATAAATCTGTTTTTTAAACATACTGTACCTACTCTATAAAAGAGACCTTATGTACTGTAAATTCAATCTTCACTTCTGCCCGATCCGAAAACATAAAATTACTCAGACATGCCATCTACTGTCCGTCCAAGTTACGTCGCAGCGTCGCGTCGTAGAAAGGGAGGAAATCACGTGACAGTTAATTACTTAACGAGGCCCTTTTATTTTAGTTATTTTAAACAATTATATGGGTATAATATTACGTAGAAGTCCACTTCCTAACAGAAATTAATGTTCTCAGAAAAGAGCTAAGACAGCCCAGCCACTAGCATTTACAGAGAGGCGAATAGAAGCAGGTGGGGGAAACCGGGATGCGACGTAGGCAAATGGAAAATGATGCAATATTGAAAACTCTTTCGTCACTGGAAAACGCGAACATATTTTTGGAACGTACTGTTTACTATGACCGTAAGGCTACTATGACTGTACATGCGGTCTTGGATCTGTGTGGAGGACGGTTGAACTTAATTAGTAGAAGGGGTGGGAGTGAACTACATTAAAAAACTCAGGTACAATAAAAATTGAAGTAAAAATAAAATGATGTCCCTGTACATATCATTGTTTTAACTAAGAAAGCTGTTATGATGTTAGAAATGCTTTGCCCTGACCTTACAATGAAACTGTCGGGAGTAGTGGTCACTTGTCCAGGAACCGAACAGGGACTAGATGGCAGGTGGGCAGCTATTGATTATGAATGCATAATGCAACTAGACTGGGAGCGAAATGCGGTCTCGAACACACGACCGCCAGCAGAGCAGTCTGCAGGCATCCATTAGCTCCTCACCTGGCCACAGTGCGCTGATGCATGGCAGGGGTGCCTGACCTTATTGTGCACCCCCCCACCCCCCGCTAGCCAGTCCATTAGTTTCTACACTAAATCCCGATGCCCATTTGACCTCTTATTGCTACCGGACGTGACGTCTTCCGCCGTGCAGAGTCGTACTGCAAAGTGTGTTTGTGATTTGCTTCTTGAACAAATTTGTGGTATTGTAACATAATATAATAATAATAATAATAATAATAATAATAATAATAATAATGATGATGATTTATTTTAGCTGGCAGAGTTAAGGCCATAAGGCCTTCTCTTCCACTCAACCAGCAAAAAGTGTATATACATATGCATGAACTTACAAAAAATTCAACAATTTGATTAAGTGAGAGTTACATGTATACAAGAGTTATTTACGAATTAAACAACAAAATACTATGAACTATTAATTAGACACTGAAATAAACTGTGTAGCAGAATTAAGCTAAAATACATAGAATGTTAATATATTTCAAATAATATTAGATAATAGAAAGAGATTATTATGAGACAATTTTGAAAATACAGCACTATCAGTGATGATGTCTAAAGAATGAAGTAACAATGTAGTCAGTGATAGTTTAAATCAGTAAGATTGGAGTGAAATGCTAATAAGGTTATCTTTTAAGCTGTTTTTAAAGGTGTTTATTGTCTTGCAGCCCCTAATACTTTGTGACAGGGAATTCCATTGAAGCGAGGTGGATACTGTAATATAGAGTGTGGGGAAAAAAATGGCTACATGCACACTCCATCCTGCGATCCATTTGTTTGTGACATAAGCACTGATATTTACTTCAGGGGTCTACTACACACCACTTGAAATACAGGGTGTTTCCGAGGTGGTGTTACAAACTTTCAGGGATGATGGCGAAGGGCACATGTATCAATTTGAGATAAGGAACCATGGTCCGGAAATGACCGAGTCGAAAGTTATAAGCAAAAATAGTTCTGTGGAAATGAAATAATTTTATTCCTCTGTACACCTTATTTATGTGTATTTATTGTATTTATCTGTATATCTTACACATATTCATTTGACGTTGTTTACGTTGTCTACTTACAGTATTCCATTCAGTGCGCTGTCTGAGGGATGGGGACAGGAAACTACACTAAAGCAATGCAGATAGCGTAATGTGTAACGGACATGGTCGATCCTGATATGCACGTCTGTAGACAGCAGTGTATATGTACAAGTTGCGTATTCTGCAGTCGAAAATTTGTAAGGCATCTTGAAAAACACAACTTAATAATTCCAATAACAGTACCTGTATAACTACTGTACTATAGATAGCTAACTTAACTGATGTGAATTCATAAGTGATAGTGTATTTGTGTTATGTGCTATTTCTGTGTCATTACATCAGACAAGGGCAGGCGATTGGACATTTGTAATGCCCCATCACTCGGTTTGTGAGGTGAATTAATTTTTTTATTTTAGTAGGTTATTTTACGACGCTTTATCAACAGCTTTGGTTATGTAGCGTCTGAATGAGATGAAAGTGATAATGCCGGTGAAATGACTCCGGGGTCCAACACCGAAAGTTACCCAGCATTGGCTCATATTGGGTTGAGGGAAAACCCCGGAAAAAACCTCAACCAGGTAACTTGTCCCGACCGGGAATCGAACCCGGGCCACCTGGTTTCGCGGCTAGACGTGCTAACCGTTACTCCACAGGCGTGGACTTGTGAGGTGAATGAACTTATCTTATATACATCGCTCACAATGCAGATTCCAATGTTACGTCATTCATTGCGATCGGTGACCTTCTCTCACATCTCACGTCAGCAGCATATGGTAACGTCTGAGTCACACTAAGGCGAGACGTTTTACCAAAAAAACTGCATCTAGCTCCGCCATCGTTCGAAAACGGACCTATGTTCATATGAACTGTTTCACTCAAAATGGCCTAAGATACCGTATCCTAAAATTTTTACCTTATCTCGTGAATTACCCTGTGTAAGAGTTGCCAAAACAACTAAAATTTCAGTCTGGTCTGTGAGTATAAACAAATGTGATGATTCAAGGCTGCTTGACGTTCGAGACTCGACAATTCCCGAAGTCTTGAATCGCTCACAAGCAGTCTTTACATCTACGGCGCAATGTAGTCAGTGTTGTCGTGCGGGTTTTCGGCTTTGCGGGCGCTGTTAGTCTTGCTTGTCCACAAAGACACCTCTGCGGCGGATGAGTGGTCAGTCCTTCAGCCTATCACGCTGGCGGCCTGGGTTCGAGTCCCGGTCAGAGCTGGGATTTTTCATTGAAAAATCAATTGTGACACTTGTATCGGACAAGATTGCAGTTGGGATTTTTCTCGGGGTTCTTCCGTTTTCCAGAATTAAATATCTACATCATTGCATCAACATTTCTCCATTTCATCATTCCATAGTATTCTCCAAACACGGCTAGCGACACACGTTGGGGGCTGGTCTAGGGACGAGTGCGATTGCCTGCTCGAAACCTGGGTACGCAGCGAACCTTAGTGTTGTCAGCCGGTGTGAGTTTGGGGATGCGCCTAGCTTGAGGGTTAGAGCAATAGATCTTCAAAGATCGCAGTGCTGGGTCGTAGTGTCCCCCTCCCGAAATCCCATTCCATTTCGTTTCATCGTATGTGATAGTGTCTTATTTTAACATTGAAATATAAGTAAGTTCATTGTTTATACATTTGTAATTTGACCCATTTTTGTCCGAACTATAATAATTGTACTATAGTACATTATGCAACGAGCCTATAATGGTAGTAATTAAGACGCGAGTATGTTTATGAAACGAGCGCAAGCGAGTTTCATAATTTTCATACTCTCGTCTTAATTACCATTATAGCCAAGTTTCATACGACTTTTATGCTCGACCATATTTCTAACTTGAAATTATTCATAAGTATTCATGTTATTCTTATCTGACTGAGGAGCGGAACTGACCTTGTGCAATACCTCGTAAATTGTGAGATGTGAGCAGACGCGAAAGTATTGATTTTTTCCGAGAAACAAATGTCGACATTGACCTTGATATAATCTAGAGAGTAAAATGTACATAAATCTTTATATAACCTTGAAATTGAATTAGACATTGAAAAACGAGATGACAAATTGAATTTATTTGAATATTATTTACTTACTTACTTACTTACAAATGGCTTTTAAGGAACCCGAAGGTTCATTGCCGCCCTCACATAAGCCCGCCAGCGGTCCCTATCCTGTGCAAGATTAATCCAGTCTTTATCATCATACCCCACCTCCCTCAAATCCATTTTAATATTATCCTCCCATCTACGTCTCGGCCTCCCTAAAGGTCTTTTTCCCTCCGATCTCCCAACTAACACTCTATATGCATTTCTGGATTCGCCCATACGTGCTACATGCCCTGCCCATCTCAAACGTCTGGATTTAATGTTCCTAATTATGTCAGGTGAAGAATACAATGCGTGCAGTTCTGTGTTGTGTAACTTTCTCCATTCTCCTGTAACTTCATCCCGCTTAGCCCCAAATATTTTCCTTAGCACCTTATTCTCAAACACCCTGAACCTATGTTCCTCTCTCAGAGTGAGAGTCCAAGTTTCACAACCATACAGAAGAACCGGTAATATAACTGTTTTATAAATTCTAACTTTCAGATTTTTGGACAGCAGACTGGATGATAAGAGCTTCTCAACCGAATAATAACACGCATTTCCCATATTTATTCTGCGTTTAATTTCCTCCCGAGTGTCATTTATATTTGTTACTGTTGCTTGAATATTATTTACAATTAACGCTAATTATTATAGTAACAGAACTAGTTGTCTTTCGATTGCATATCCGAGAATAATCGATACTTGCGCTTTCATATTGCTACAATGGTATTTTCTGATTGGTGGAACACCTGAACTTTAATGAATGGGTGTACTTTGAGGTCCATTAAAGGGCTGCTACCAGGTGTATAATTACTACATTTCGGCATGGTCGAGCATAAAGAATTTTATTTACTTCGCTGCAGTTTTATAATACTCTTCTCTGTCCCTGTGTCCATGCTTCAGACCCCTAAAGTAATGCTTGCGCAGTCATAGTTACATGAAGCTTTAAGAGTTTGTTTTATTATTTACTTTTGAAGAGTTTTAGTGCATAATAATTTAATATTTCTTGAAAAATCTTTATTTCCTTCTTAGTTTTCTAGTCACACTCCGGACGAAACTTCACACCTTCATCAAACAAAATGCGGAATTAAAGTTTTATAGACTGTAATCCACGGTCCAGAGAGAAGAACGTTTTATAGAAGGTTATAAATTCAATAGTGGATATAAATTTTAGTGGTAATATCGTATGTGGATAGCCTGACACACATCACAATGGAACTAAAGTCGTATATTTTTTCAGAAGCAGCGAGAGAAATAGATTTGGCGTGTAAGTCCGTCATATTTTCAAGATACAACAGACTACTAGAAGAAATTTTACATCTTCAAAATGCCATTACATACCTACAGTAAGTCTGGTGTCACAAAACGACACATACTTTCCCATTATACTTTTACGCATCTCACAACGGTTCATTTTCTTTATCGTGTTACAATAGTAATATGCGTTACAAGAGCGGTATGTTGAAGTTTTCATGTTCGAGGAAAAGTTTGAAAAAGCGAAACGTAGTTGAGCTTTTTTAATTTCCGAGAATTGAAAGAAAACATACCGCTCGTGTATCGTACATTATTTTGTGCGAAGATCGTTTATTACATACCTGAAAGAGGAATTTCTAATTAGTTGCAATGAAATCTCCATCTTGGTTTCTGTTCAATGACGGCAAATTTGCAAAACAAAAATATCTATCTTCAACATTGTTGCTTTAAAATGTTTTCTGTGTTTACTATACTCCAGCAGGCCGTGATATACGTCTGTCTTTTTTCCCCCCAGTCTATAAATGCGAACTTAAAACAAACGGTAAGGTTATGTAATGATTTATTTTTCATTTTAATATTTTAACAATAACTTATTATTTATATAACATATTGCAGTAATAACATCGGCATCTGGAAATCTTGTTGATTTTTTCACGGCTTCCTTAATGTTACTTGCATCACGAATGCAGTAACTTTAGTGGAGTTGTAGAGTTTACTTAATTTTTGCAAATATTTAAAAACAATAATTAACAGTGCAATTTAGGTGAAATTGGAGTGGTAAGTTTCCAATTTATAATTATTACTATATTGAACGTCTCTAAAAATAATATGTTAAAAGCTTAAAGCAGTAAAATAAATATGTCACTTAAGCGGTAGGAAGAGGGAAATTGTTGTGTGTGTTAGGTTGGGAATACTGAATGTGGAATTTTAGACTTTCCGCGGATTGGTTCTGTGCGGAAACCAAGCAAATACGCACGATCTCGCACAAAATATATTTTTCAATTCCAAAATTTCGCGACACCATGGGGCTGTACGACACACCGGTTGGGAACCGCTGATCTAGAGTGTGGTAAGATGGATTGAAAGTAATAAAACTCTAAGAAACAAATTACTTAACTTTTTGTTTCTGCAAACCTTGTTAAGTTTGTCTTTCTGTACAGTTATTTAGAATATTGAACAACCTTTTCGAAACTTGCACAAATATAATTTTTCATTTGTGCAGTTTTGCGACAGTTATTTATTTTCTAGCTTAAATCCTGGTTGCAGAACAGGTGCATAAGCTATTAGTGGTGTGAGGAAAGTTGCAGGAGAGTTAAATTCTAGTAAAACGCGCTTTACTTCTCACAGACACTTCTGAGTATCGAACCCCTGTGTCTCTGGCGAGAAGCTGTCACCACTAAATCCGGTGAGCTAGAAATGTCGGACCACAGAAGTGGAATAGAGAGATAAGGTTAATCCTGATAGAGCAGGGATTTTAAGGGAGTGGTTTGGATCAGGAATGGAATAACTTCAGACATGTTACATAGAAGACTTGTTGAGCTGTCCCAGGTCAATTACAAAAATACAGTAATTGTAGCTATTGCCGTCGAATTTGTTCTTTTGTTGAGATTTTCAGTCTCGTTTCTCCGGGGTCAGAGCGGCTTGGTGTTATGGCTAGGGGGCGCCTGACCCTTGCAGTTACGGGATGCCATGACGACACATTTTCCGATCGTAAAATTTTAGCATCGCCATAGAATCGTCAAGCACTTCTCCTTTCCTTATCAGCAGTGACGCCACGTCTCTCGCGGTTGCTATGATCTAGTAAAACGCTTTCACTTGTTTTGTTTCTGCGTTTATTTTCCTTATAAAATTTTACTGCTTTTGCGGCTGCACTTTCACCTAGAGATTTTAATTGTAACAGTCAGTATTTTAAAGTTTTACATAAATATTTCCTGGTTTTTGTGAAAGGATGCTGAAGGTTCATGAATTTTCTATGAGATCTTTCTAAACATAGGCTACAAGGGACAGGATTTTTAAGAGTAATTTGGCTTCACTTATCATTATCTCTACACATTTACTTCAGTGATATTTTCTTCTTTGGAAAGCATTTGTAAGTTAAAAGTACATTAAGTATTTATGTTTTTGTATGGAAATCTGCAATGGAAGATCTGATTTGACAAACATTCAAAGTTCAAAATCTACCTAATTTGACTTTTTATCTGATATACAGTCAGGGGCGGCCCGCCCTTACGTGCTACAGTGCTACAGCACAATGATAATTTTTGCTCAAATGGATTTGCATTACCATAGCATTTGATCTGTCATTTGACAATTTCCCGTGGTTATGTTCATGACGCGTTATAGAGTGTTTAGTCTTTGCTCTTTGGTGCCTCCAGGGGGTACGTTGTGCTACTCAGAACTTTACATGAGAATTTAGACAATTAATGCGCATGTGCGAAGCTGAAATCACTGCTCTGATTGGCTATTTTTACGCGGGGAAGTGCTGCAGTCAGGTTTAGCACGACAGCTTGGAGACTGCATAAGTAAAGCGTAACGAAAGCAGTGGCGTAGCGTCAATGTAAGCTAAAAAGCTCAGCTTCCCCAGTTAATAATCATTTCATAATAAACCTGCAGTTTATGGAGAAAATTATTTATTAATTATAATAGAATTTATATTTACGCGTTAAATATTGTGATGCGGCAGCTCAGGATGATTTGTGATGCAGCAGTAAACAAGAAGCCTGCACACACCAGCTTCCAGGCAGCCTGGTTTCTTCTGTGTAATCCACCCCGCAGATTTTCCATCCCTTTCTAACTAAACTACCCTAGTCGCAAGGCTATCAAGAAGCTAGCTTTGACATTGAAATAAGTAGTTTCCGAGTTATCCCTTTTCGTCAGTTGTGTTCAGTTGAAGTGTTAGTGTGCATTGTGGCTGATGTAATAAATAATGAGCGAAATAACAGTTCCTGACACTAATTTACTTGAACTTTTTAGGACAATTGTATTATCAAGACTGACTTACAAACAAAAATGTGATTAAAAAAACAAATGACCGATTCCCTTGCAGTCAGTGAAGGACACAATCAAAAGACAGACTTACGTAATGATACTAATATTGTGATTTTTCCAAGTATGACAGGGAGTGAGCTAATGTTATACGTATACGTGTCTATTTGTTAGAGATATGTGTAAACCGTGAAATCATATTTTACTACGTATCATTTGAGGTCATGCCTTATTGGTGTTACTTACGATGTTCCAACCAATCTTCGACTGCTGACTTGACATTGACTACTATTTATTTTAAGACTGTATTTTTGTAATACGTTTTCTCATATTGCATGAAAGACAACTTGAGTTAGCTTCCCCTGCTCAAAATTTCATGCTACGCCACTGAACGAAAGAATGCTAGTTTGTGGAGGAACTCGGAACTATGTACAATGTATTTGGTCATTCAAGTGTCCGACTGCTGCTGCCATCTACCTGTCTTTCAGGTTCCTCCTGAATCAGTCAGCAAACGACGGAAAATGAAAACCCAGAAAATTGAAGCCAAGGAAGTATGTGATCGTATAATTCAGGAAACTACTCATCGTTTCCAGTCTTTAAGCTACCTAGACACAACAAAATTGTTAAATAGCAAATTTTTTGACAATTTTTCGCATAATTTTCCTGAACATGAGCTTGAAGTTGCTGTCAAAGACACAACTTTGAGTTCTATACGGAAGACCCGACTTCCGAAATATAGATCAGTTGTTACAATACATAGCCTCCAACAATTCACAGGATCCTTTGTGTGAAGTAACGAAGTTTTTAAATATTTCGGTTACAACACCAATGACCACTGCTGAGCCAGAAAGATTTTTTCTTGCTTGAAACTCATAAAAACGTTTTTAAGGAACACTATGTCCCAGGATCGCCTCACTGCTGTTGCAGTGAAAAGAGTATGATGTCAAAGATGGAGGGGTTTAACACCAGAGTAAATGACAAGTTCTGCAGTAGGAAGGAACGTCGTATGGACTTCATATTTCATCACTAGGCGAGTCTCGAATTAATATAAATACATATAAGTGTATACAGTAGGCCGATATAGAGACTGTAGCACATTCATTATTTTGAAAACATAAAATTTACTCTGTCACACGTTAAAAGTGTTAAAATTGTTAAAAAGGTATTTACCTTCGACAGACGGCCCGTTTCGACGCTATTTGTCGTCGTCTTCAGTGTCTCTTGAACCACTGCTGATTTTGGCTTGTGTTGCTCCTATGGTGGGGGTTGGTTGTGTGTATGCTATGACGTACTATGACGTCAAACAATGTGTGCGTATTGAACTGTAGTTCCGTATTAAGTATATATTGTGGGTGTGCTATTGTATTCTTATATATTTCGTATTGTTCTAGGATGTTTAACTGTGAACGTTTTGGTGTGATGTGTAAAATTTCCATATCTGTTTCTATATTATTGTAGTCATGATTATTGTCGATAATGTGATCTGCATAATTTGATGTAATGTAAGGTTTGGTTATAGCTTTAATATGTTATTTTGATTACCAGCCGCTACTGTATACAGTATGTTTTGCATAAAATACCATGCTATAAAAAAGAATATCCAAGTCCGACTGTAAACGCGCGCTTTTTAATCATACAAATATTTATTTCACTGCTCTTGTATTGCAAGTCTATGTAATTTTCTTGCTCTCCTAAACAATTTACTTCAGTGGACTTGAGATGTTTTTCATTTCAGGTCTTCAGTTATTGTTCAATCATCTAAATATTTTGTCGGCCTGGGTGGCATAGTCAAGAGAGTGTTGGTGGCCTTCTGTGCCCGAGGTTGCGGGTTTGACAGGCTCGTATCAGTACATTTACTGGCAGAGACAAAATTCTGGTACACCGGCGCCGTTGATATAACGTCGGCAGTTGCGAGCGTCGTTAAATAAAACGTAATGTACAACAAGTAATGAAAATTCAATTAGACCGTCTCTGCTTATCTGTATTACAATTATAATTTATTGATGTCTTACATTAACGTTTTCGGTACCTCAGTGTACCATCTTCAGATGTATTTATGATACTAAATTTAAATTTAAACCTGACTAATAGGTACATATGTTGTGGTCTTGGATAGTGTGTGTGTGTGTGTGAATATACATACTATACCCATATATGTTTACAGTGGTTATATGGACCATAAAACACTTATACTCTATCGATTGTTCAAACAACCAATTAAGATCAATTAAAAACATGTGGTCATTGTTCTATGACGTTATTTAAATACTTAACACTGTGAATTTTATGAATGCTTATCGTGACTGTTCGTTGGGGCAAGTAGTCGTTGCCTTAATTGCACTGTATTGTTGAGTATAAATAAATCTTGAAGATTCTTTGCATTGTTTGTTTGACATTTAATATTGGAGCACGTTACGAATATTCTAATTTTCAAGGCAAGTCTTAGGATTCATTTCCCATTCTCGCTGTGCCCAATTTCGACCGACCCTAAATAACACCGATCGTGATACAGCGTCACTTAATACCCAAATGAAATTAAAAAAAAAGACTACTGTTGTTTGTCTATTGTGCTACATCATGTCAACAGAAAATTATTGTACGAATACTATACCAAAAGTGCTAACAAACCTCATTTGATGCATAAGCACTGGTTGCCATGTAATATTTTGTTTTGTGTACATCTATACTAATAATAAATCTGTAGCCGAAATTTTTCTGGTAATTTTCGATATTCCAAAAATAATTGGTCCTAACATATATAATTAACCACCCTGAAACCGAAAATCGCATTTTTGAAATTTTTGTTTGTATATCTGTATGTATGTTTGTTACCTTTTCACGCGATAATGGCTGAACTGATTTATATGAAAATTGTAATATAAATTAAGTTCGTTGTAACTTAGATTTTAGGCTATATGACATTCAAAATACTTTATTTAAAAGGGGGGTTATAAGAGAGCCTGAATTAAATAAATCGAAATATCTCGCTTATTATTGATTTTCGTGAACAATATTACATAATAAAAGTTTCTTTAAAAATGATTTCCGATAAGTTTTATTCTTTACAAAATTTTGATAGGACTGATATTTAATGAGATAAATGAGTTTTAAAATTAAAATAACGCCATCTAAGACGGTGCAATGAATTAAGAACAAATGACTTCGTCTATAAGGGGCCTTGGACAACAACAATCGAAACAGGGGCCTTGGACATCAACAATCGAAAGCTATTAAACATAGCCTACAGAGAATGTTTCTGTGTTTGTATGAAGTAATATCAGAAGCTAAATTAACCGATTTGTATAATTATTATTTCACCATTGGAAAGTGTAGTTTCTCTAGATGGACATAATGCTATAATGTTATTACAGTAACGTCTGAGTAAATCGAGGACAGGTAAGATTAAAATAGCTTCTTATGCACAGAAAATTTGATAGGCTATTTTGTACATTCATTTTCTGTATTTCTTAAAATAATATTTATGTACACTCATTTTAATCTCAGAGAATTAACGAACAACGAGAGTGTATTGATTTAGTATGCAGTAATAGTACGTTAGCTTAGCAATCCATTAATTTATAATTCAAATTTTAACTATGCTCAATTGAATCATGTTAAAATACATAAAATATATATGCAATAAATGCAATGCAAGAAAAAAAATGGGTAATGAGTGAAGCAGATTATCTTGCGCTGTTGTAAAAGTTGTTCCCTGGATCAAACGTCCTATTTTAATTATGTAATTGCTTTATATTTATTTCTAACAGGTGCAGCGGAGATCACGGGTACGGCTAGTATAAATTATAAAGGTATTCACTGTTTTCAATATTAATTAACCTATTCAGTGTTACTCTAGAGGGAATGATAGCGATATAAAGAGCTGTGCAGTTGACTGACCAGCATTATCGTTAAATAAATTTGTTATTAACCAGAAAACGTCCTTAAGAGAGGAGAAGAGTAGAGGATGAGCAAAATGCGAGTTATGATGAATGTGGTACACCCCAGCAGTGTTACCAATTGCAGCACATGGGGCACTTGCAGCTAAGTGTCCCGCATGAGGGCTCTTAACACCCCCTTCCTAGTCCTCTTCACCCCATAGGGGTTGCAAAAAGCCAGAGCAACATTTGAATACAAGGTTCTGTGTCATAATGGCATTGTGTATGGGTTATTGTTACACGGCATTATGCCTTTGTGTCACTGGGAGTTATCAGCTGTGTATATTTATGTACTATCGCCTCCAGACGCTGCTGTTACGAATATGATCCATTTGTTCAGTTCATACCCCTGTTTCATATTTGATATTTTGATATTTATTTGTACTAAATTACACAGAAGATATTTAAAAAAAATCAGAAACAGCCATATGTTAAAATTCGTGTTCGGTGTAGTTCTACCTACATACAAACAATACAAAATTTATAGGGTAAACCTTGCTAATTTCGTGGCAGTGGTTATTTCGTGATATTATTTTTCCTGTCTCTTTCGTGAACTATTGTAGTTGCTTCATAAAGCGTAGCTGTATGTTCCTGAAAACTGGACAACATAGAGTGGATCAGGGGAAGATGCCTGACTTTTTCTTTGATTGAAAATTTAAGATATTGTTCATGTAGTTTTGAATTTCATATTGAAATATCTAAGTCTGGATGGTATTTTGAAACTTTATTTTTGGTACAAAACAGAAAACATTAATTACCTTGTTTATAGATACAGGTTTTCTTCTTACCTGCACTGTAGGCATCTTTCCCCGATAGTCGGGTAAGATGGCAAATGCAATTAACACATTTACTGATATACGTATTGGTTTGATGCATGTATATAACAAAATTGACTTAATCTAAAGCTCATTAACACTTTCTCACTCGTTCATCAATACTTGGCAACACAGAAATTGCACATATTTTATTGCAGTGTGCAAGACTCGTGAAATCACTTCTTGCACACAATGAATTCAATACAGTACATTTTTTTTTTGTCATCAGTCTTTTTAGGCGACGTTTAAGAATACGAAAAGGAATCCCATATGCTTGCAATGCTCTAAAACAGTTCATACCCTCTGTTATAACATGTTCCATCACAAGTTGAAGACTGTCCTCAATCCACTGACTTCTCTCAGAGGATCTTACGTAATGTTTACACATTCCCTGCAATAAAACAAAAAAGAAAACTTTTGCAACAAATTCTCATCTTACCCCGAAAAAAAGTGAGCATCTTCCCCAAGTATCGGGGTAAGATGCCTATTGCTATGACGGAATAAGGTCGTTGGTTGTTAACGATAGAAACTTTAGAACCTTTACTACAATATCCATTACAAAAGTTTCACAGTTATTACAAATTCAAGGATGTATTAAAATTTTAACATGCATTTGCAATTACTTTATAGCAGAAAAATGAGCTGTTTTCTTGCTTTTCTTCTTCTCCTCACAACAAGAACACGTGCAAAATGAGTTAGCTTCCACTCTACAGACATTCAACTGTCTCAGTGACCATGAAGATAAGCGCGTGGCGTTCTCTCTTGGAATTGCGATATTTCCTAGTTTACGTAAATGGACGAACTACTTTTCTTCCCTCCTATACCTAGTAAAGTGATTTGTTTGTATTTTTCGCCAGTACCATCGAACTCCAGTCTCGTGGAAGGGGGTAACAAAAGGTGTTTCCGGTTCTCAACCGTTAATCCAGAGGTATAGCCAGGTTAATATTAGAAATGTTAGTAAAAATAAAATGATGTTTCTGTACAAAGTTTAAAAAAATAAAATGATGTCCCTGTACAAAATGTATACTGAGGAATTACTTGTTTTTTCGTGACATTAGGTATTGCTGAAGTTAGTATACTTCGCACGAAAACATGACGACCTTCCCTCATCCCCTTCACCAGTTAACTGCAGGCACGCGCAAGGGATAAACCCTTAGCCGAGTTGCCAATTCTTGAAGTCATTGTGATTTGCGAACGTTTTTTAAACTGTGTTCCTTGAAACCGCGATTTTCAGAAAGACTATATTATCTTTGTAAATATATCTTAATTTTTAATTACTAAAACAAAATTGGTATAAAAATGAACAAACTTATTTTAAAAACACTTTATATTTATATTTTCACTAACATATTTTGCCTAAATAAAGAAAAAAATGCAGACTTCTATAATAAGTGTTAAATTGTCATGTTATTGAAGTTCCAGAATTTTATACTTAATTAAGAATGTTGCGCTGGTAAAATTTTCTGAAACTGTGATCATTGAATAGTTATAGAATTTATAGTACAAAAGAGTAAAGTTAGATTTTATCAGCTTCGCCTTGGGTGATAATTTCCACGAACGCATAAAATCTGTTTACTCTAGTGTGCTATACAATATTTTATTCATTACTGGTACGTAAATTTAATTTTAAATTGTAGGGCTTTTCTTTGTACTGTGTTGTTGGCGAAGAAGTTCATATATATTCATTTTACTATTGCTAATATGTTGGTTGTCATGTAGAGTGATTTAAAAACATTTAATTCACTGCTGTAAGTTAGAAAACTTTTAAGCACTGCTGTGAATAATGTCATTATTTAGGTTGCTAAGGACGGTGTTGCTGTTGGCGATATCTCTTTCGCGTACTGTTCACATACAGTTCGGCGAAGTGAATCACGTATAAAATCGTCTATCTTACCGAATTCTGTTTTAATTTGTTTATTTTCTCTTTAGTTGGTGAACCGTAATTCTTAATTTCTATGCCCATATATCCAACTCCGCCGGTTGCGTCCGATGTTAAGTGATTAAGATTTATACTTATTAAACTGCCTGAACTTTCGATTACTTTATGGATAGAATTTCTAACGTTAGGCACAATTTTAACACTTTGTTTTCTTAGCTACGCTCCTCTGCAAATAAGATATTCTGTTTTCTTCGACGGTGTTATTTGTTGTTCTTGTCGTGATCTTCAGGTGTATCAGGAGGCCTGGCTGCGGATCATCTGCTCCTACACTCATTAATCATGGCCGGAATAAATTAGACATATTGAAGCGCACAACGGTAAAAAACAACACGTCGATAAAGACACTGAGAATGGGTGAAACCAAACAGGTAGAGGCAATGACTACTAGATTTGGCAATGCTGGGATCTATTGTATTTCTGCCACGCGACTAGGGGTTGAGTAGAGGATGGGGGTTTATGAGGGATTACCAATTCCAAGAAGAGAGGCCGTCATGTTTCCGAGCCAAGTATACTGAGAAAGTACGTGTTTGTTTCTTCGTGTCATTAGGTATTGCTGAAGTTAGTAACCCCTATTCATGTACGAAGAATATAGCAGATGTACACTTATTGTTTTCATTGAAGCAAAGCAAACACGAAGTCAAAACTTTACATATCGTGTTTGTTGCTTGAGTGATTCTTAACACGGCGGTCGCAGCCCATTGGACCTGATGAACTTACAACCCGCGGACACAACGCCTTGAATAGATACAGACAAATGGATCAGGTCATCTATTTGTAATGCCTGAATGCAGGGCGAGGCGGCATTGTGCTCATTGTAATTGAATTTTCAATGCGTAGAAAACTCGCCAGGTTAATTAAATGGCGAGCAGGCCCTTCTCACCGCAGCAAATCTGCATCGGTAAATATTTGATGACAATCTGCGAGGGACTGGGGGAAACGCACACAATGAATGCATAAAAGCGTCCGATATAAACAGAAACAATTTCTGGGCATGAACTGTAGCCTCTTTAAAGCGAAGTCTGCTATGGGCTTAATGCATTTTTAGTGTAACTAGGTTCTGGATTTATTATGTGAAATGTATGTGCAGTTAAATTCTTTGTAATGTGGTATTTTTTTTAGGTTCTTTAAACTCTGGAATAACAAGAGCTCTTCTACTATGACTAAGGACCGGATTTTTATGTAACATCAAGGTGTGAAAATGTACATATTTATGTAAGAAAAATAAGCTGAATATGTACCAAAATATGTAATATCATGAAAATATTTAATATCAATATCTGGCAGGTATAGGAAAGGTTAGACTGTCAGTTGTGATTTCATAGAGCACTCGACTTCGTCCATCTCAAACCATGATTTTATTTTTGTCGTTAGAGTTGAAGATACAAGGGCCATTTTAGTTAGTTAAAAACAGTAGATAAACTCACTTGCACTTTATACTGTAAGTACTAAAACTAGAGAACTGAGTGAAATGATGACACAACAGTACTGCAAGCACTGTTTCGCTTTATTTATTTATTTATTTAGCCTGGTAGAGATAAGGCCATCAAGCCTTCCCTTCCCCTATACAAGGGGATTACAACTACAATATTAAGATTACAAATTACAATTATTTACAACTGGATTAGGTTTAGCTTTATTAGCTTTACTGGATTAGGAGAAAATTAGAGGAGATGTGGGACACATGCATTTTAGCTGCTCCTTGTAAGAAACAAAGTACGTAATAAAACCTCTAACTATAGGTATTTACAAACTGTTGTTTGAAAAGTGACATTCCTGTCTCATTCAGAAGGGTAGGATTATTCCAGCCGAGAATCATACTTTCTAAATGCTCGGAAAATTCCATTTCCTTATAGGTCTACTAAATTTAAAGTAAAGAGGTCAAGCAATAACCTAAAAAGCTATTTATTTTAATCTTTCAACATCTTTTTAGTTTATTCCTTTACTCCAGCTTCTTTTCAAACGTCGGCTACTTTATTGTGGCTCATGTCACACTTGACACAGGTTTTCCATGGAAGGATTAGGAAGAGGGCGGGTAAGGTTGCAAATTGCATGGGAACGGCTTGTTAAGACGTGTGCAGGACATTTATAGTTCGAGACAAATCATGTCATCCCCGTCTCACTCCACCGCATGAAGGCAACGCTACTTTCTGAGTGATTTTTACAATACAAGGTAGTGGTATGAGAAAGGTTACCTTTTGTTCATTCATATTTACAGTGGACGGTATGGGGTGAATGCCTCTATTACTTCCTGGAACTAAGGGCATTATGTTTCGTCCCGAAATATCTCTTTTCTTGGGTAGATAAAAAGGATTTTTAAATCTGTGTATTTCAAATTGTAATCTTCCCCAGCAGAAGTTCCCCCCCCCTTTTAGAGAAGTAAAAATGAATAAGCCCCCTAAATATGTAGATTTATGTAATACCAAGCCATAATATGTAATGTGGGGTAAATATGTAAAACTATGTAGTATCAAATTTTAATATATTAATGGTAATTAGAAGATTCGCAAAGATTTGTTATTTATATACGGTTAGGTTGAAAGGAATATAATATGTAATTACATAAAAATCCGGTCCCTAACTATGACATCTGAGATGTCGGGCGGTTGTAATATTTTGTTAGAGGGAATATATTGTGAGTTTTAACGTACAGTTCTTTAAAAATATCGAGTTCAAATTTCTGTCTTTCGTCTTTTACATCTCTTCTCTTTCTATTTCTGTTAGAATTCCTTCTCCCTGTCCTTTCTTCTAGTTAGATGGCAGCATACAGAAATTGATAGGAGTTGTTGTCTCGAAAGTGTATTAGGCTGATGTATATGTCTTATATGCCATCAAGGATTGTGGTGATGCAGTATGTTTTGATTGTTAGTGTGGTAATGATTTATGTTTTAGTGTGTGTGTGTGTGTGTCTCCAATGCCCAGCCACTTCACTTGCGTGATTCAGGTTCCGCATACTGCAGTTAGATGGCAGAACTGTGACCCATTTTCTAGTTGTACACCACTTCGCCGCGTCACACTGTACATGAAATGTATCTTTGGGCAGTTACGTCGTGTACTAGGGTGAGTGTTCGTGTAAGTGTAGTGTCTGGAATGAGTGATGATGATGAAGATGAGGAAAGGAGAAGGGGAAACCCGGTGCCGGGACGTAGCATACTCCTGTCGAATAGCACCAAAGGGGCCGCCAGGCTTAACGTCCCCATCCGACGGACGAATCACTATCAATAGTGACATATGCCTTCTCTTCATATGCACCACGGAGAGATTTGGAATTTAACTCAGGCATATTGGTGCACAATCTAGTGATTAGAAGTTGTGCACCACCATCTCTCCTAGTCCCGAGGTAGAAATTTTACATGAAAACTTCTGACCCCGCCGGGAATCGAACCCGGGCCGACTAGTCTGGAGGCAGACACGAAACCACAGAGCTAACTCGGCGGACTGTATGTTTTATTGTTTTTTTTTTTTTGTTTTACATACGATAAATTGATTCTGATAAATCAAGTTGAAAAAAATTATCGCGATGTATGTCTGTGATTGGTTGGAATTCAAAATTTCATTACACTTCATTGGTCGAAAATGGAATGACGTCATATATACGAAATAATCTCCAGTAATCTCACTAGAGATTTTGATTTATCTAGAGAAAATCAAAACTCGAGTGGGATTTAATTGACTATTACACGATTAGAAGAAAGTATATAAAGATTAGGAGAAATAAAGTACTGTAATGCAATAAAATATTAATTGACTTCCTGAAATTCTATTTCATTAATGTTAGTTTCACCAAAACATTTGAACGGAGCCGCCATTTTCAGTTGACTGTCTATGCTGTGAACAAATGACGATCGCAAAGCATGTTTTATAGTAACGTAAAGAATTTGCAGTTTGAAATGTTGGGAAACAAAGAAAAAAATGCTAGGATAGTGATAAAAACAACCAAATGCTAGGGTAATGATAAAAACAAACAAATTCCAGCAATACCTTTTGCTGTGAACAAAAGAAAGCGATCGGTAGAACTCGTTACAGCTGGAGGTAAAAATGAAAACACCGTCTTTGAAAGCCTTCCAGTTCCAAGAAACTCAAAGTCTAATTGTTCAAAATCTTGCCAAATTCTGAGTCTTCATATTCACTCTGTTTAATTTTTTTTATTCACTTTATATTCATATATGTTTATTTTAATTTTCTTTCTACAAAATTTATGTAAACATTTAATATTGTAAAATTCATGTAGGAGAGTATACCGAGTCCTTCTGGGCTACCTCCAATGGGAGGCAGTTATTATCTTATCTTATCTAGAAGACACTTTTGGAGAAAATATGAAGAGAATGTCATCAAATGAAACAAAATAGATAATGTCCACTTTGTTGAGTGCCTTGAAAATTATTATCAAATGAAGGAAGTGGTTGATTGGATTCAGTGACTTTCCTGCAAGAAGTTGCGCAACATGTGTGCTAAGTGCCATATGTGTGGTCGCACTGAAAAACGAGCTCAGAAAATGAACTCATTTCAAAAATAAAACAAGCAACATTATTTAGAGTGTTTTTTTTATCAAATTAATAGTTTAATTTGGCAATTACCATAGCGGAGCATCTCTCCCCTATATGTATGTATAATATGTTGACATCGTATCAGATTAATTTTTATTTTACCACTTATTGTGTACGAATCATCTATCGTTTCATAGTTTACATAAAACTTTAATGTATTTCACTTGCTCTTACACATGAATAAAATATCTGCTTTGGTTTGTTTAATTTTTAAACGATAAAAACTTTAAATGGGGCAACTCTCCCTGAATTACCTTATGTCAGAAATCCTGCAGGTCATGGCCTTCGTGTAATAGCCTATTGTTTATTGTAGTGTGTGTTTTGTTTTATTTTGAAATGCAGTTAGTTCTCAGAACTGACGAAAGATGGATTTTGGAAAATAGGAAAATTATGTAGAAAAACTATATATAAATATATATATATATATATATATATATATATATATATATATATATATATATAATGAAATGGTAATGAAAATTACGGGAAAACGGCTGAACGGATTTCAATGAATGACCCGTCATTTTGAAGCTTGGCATCCAAGGATTTTCACAAAAATAGTAACTTTCAGCGAAGCGTTAGTTTTTCTACATAATTTTCCTATTTTCCAAAATCCATCTTTCGTCAGTTCTGAGAACTAACTGCATTTCAAAATAAAACAAAACACACACTACAATAAACAATAGGCTATTACACGAAGGCCATGACCTGCAGGATATATAGATATCCTATTAACCCATTGTATCCTATAGGACACTTCGTGAATTTAAGGGTTAATAAGAGTGACACGTTTAAAGTGTGAATGGTACAATAGTACATTATGCAACGAGCCTATAATGGTAGTAATTAAGACGCGAGTATGTTTGTTTATGAAACGAGCGCAAGGGAGTTTCATAATTTTCATACGCGCGTCTTAATTACCATCATAGGCAAGTTTCATACGACTTTTTATGCTCGACCATATTTCCAACTTGAAATTATTCGTAAGTATTCATGTTATGGTTATGTAAGTGAAGAGCGGAACTGACCTGAATTGTGAGATGTGCGCAAACGCGAAAGTATTGATTTTTCGACACGAATGTGATTGACCTTGATATAATCTAGAGAATAGCATGAAGATTAGTCTTGATTTAACCTGGAAATTGATTTAGAATTGAAAAACGAGATGACAAATTGAATTTATTTGAATATTATTTACAATTAACGCTAATTATTATAGTAACAGAACATAACCTTCTGCGACAGTATTGGATTTCCAGCCTCCGTGACTTTTCGCTAATTGTCTTTCGATTGCATATCCGAGAATAATCGATACTTGCGGTTTCATAATGGTACAATGGTGATTTCTCATTGGCTGAACAACTGAATTATAATAAATAGGCGTACTTTAATGAGGTGCATTAAAGGGCTACTACCAGGTGTATAATTACTACATTTCGGCATGGTCGAGCATAAAATTATTGATATATCTACTTCTGTAACATGGAAGTTGGCACACTTTGACTTTAGTCATCTGTGCCGGTTTGATTATTCTACGCTAACGAGAGATTTGCTCCTTTATTTTCTTTTCGTCTGCTGTCTGAGAATCGAATATCGATACTCACGCGAATAAAACCACTTTTTTGTGTGTTGGGGGCGTTCTGTTGTTGCAAGAATTTAAATTCTCTCTTCTCCTTCCAGAAATCTCTGCTTCACCTCGAAAATTAAAATATGGAATGAATTATTCAGATTACGTATTTGGGTCAACTTCGGAGCCAACATTGTCTCATAGTTCACAGAGGATTTATTGTTGGTGTTCATAATATACGAGTACGCATAATATAATATTTCATCGCCCAGGAATTAAATTCATTACAGTGAGAACATAATAATCTTCTTTGGTCCAATTACTACCACGCTTAAATTTGATTTAAGCTCGTGATAACGGATCGGACAGATGGAATTCCGCTTTCCTTGTCTTCTCCAATACTGGCGTCGATATGTAGGTCTGAAAAGTTTGATTCTACACTTCTAAGACACGGTTAAAATACCCGAAAATATCGCAACTCTGCAACAGTGCCTGTTACTGCATGCAGTGTCCCTGAATTATATTACGTTAATAGTACATTATGCAACGACCCTATAATGAAGGTAATTAAGAAGTGAGTATGGATATTTATGAAACGAGCGCAAGCGAGCTTCTTAATTACCATTATAGGCGAGTTTCATACGACTTTTTATGCTCGACCATATTTCTAACTTGATATTATTAATTTTATTGTATCTGACCTGGAGCAATGTCCCGTATGTTGTGAGATGTGCGCAGGCGCGAAAGTATTGATTTTTTCCGAGGAACAGATGTCCACATTGATCTTGCTAGGCCATAAGAACCTACAGAGATAATATTGAAATTAAATTAGACATTGAAAAACGAGATGACAAATTGAATTTATTTGAATATTATTTACAATTAACGTTAATTATTATAGTAACAGAACATAACCTTCTGCGACAGTATTGGATTTCCAGCCTCCGTGACTTTTCGCTAATTATCTTTCGATTGCATATCCGAGAATAATCGATACTTGCGGTCTTATAACGGTAGAAAGTTGACCTGTCATTGGCTGAACAGTTGTAACCTGAGTCGTCATTGGCTGAAAGACCTTACCTTTAATGAGTAGGTGTACTTTAATGACATGCATTAAAGGTCTGCTACGAGGTGTATAGGCCTAATTACTACGTTTCGGCATGGTCGAGCATAATAATCTTTATGATGTCTTGATTGGTGAATTATTTTATAACTAGAGAAATAAGTTCTTTCCCAGTGACCGATTTCTCTGCGTTTGTATGAACCAAAATGTAAAACAAATGCAGTTTTTTTTTTATCATAGCATGAGTCAAGGTCCCAGACTATTAAACAAATTTTATTCCAATATTATTTTAACCACGAATCCTCTCCAAATTAATAAAAAAAAATAAAAAAAATTGTATTGGATTTATAGTTTGGGTTTAAACATATTAAACACTATTTAATCTGTGTTCACTCTCAATTTTAATTTTATTTTTGTCTGCATTGGAATCCCCTCCTGAGCACAAGTCTTACTCATTCAGGAGTGGGCTAGTTTATCTTTCATTGTAATTATTAACTTGTATTCATTTCAAAATTACTAGCAATAAAATAAATAAAGTAAATAAATAAATTTAACAGTTCACCCTTAAAATATCCAGCGAGGCAATGCATTAATTAATTTACTAGTAATCGATTTTAACGATAAATAAATAAATTGAGTCCAATAATGTAATTTATGAATTGATTAGTAGGCCTAATCACGTGGCATCTTCAATTGACGAAAAATCGCATAAAGTCTGATTTGTTGAGTGAACGATTGAAATGACTAGCGATAGCTTGAATTCATGTATTGGCCAGAAATATAGTTTATATTCCTGTATTGGCTAGTAGTAGCTTACATTTTTTAATTTTCTACTGATATAGCTTGAAGTCATGAACAGACTAATGTTGTGGTTTGAATGAATTGAGCCGTTATACAGCTTTAACTAATGGACTGGCTAGTTATATAGCTTGAATTCATGAATTCGCTAGTGATGTGGAATTAAATAATGGATTGATTAGTGATACGGCTTGAATTCATGAATTTGCCAGTAATGTACATAGTTTTAATTGATATATTGGCGAGGATATAGTTTGAATTCATAATTGACTAGTAGCTTACAGTTTTTTTAATTTTCTTGCTATAAATATTGAACTCATTAATTTGCTAGTGATGTAGATTGAATTAATAAAATGGTCTGTGATTGTTGGAATTGCTGCAATAGTGAGACATCGCGTGAATAAGTTAAGACATCGAATGAATTAATGAGTTAGTGAATTATTGAGTGGATAAATGAATACACGATGTGTGATCCAAATATTGAATTAATTAATGAGTAATAGTAATCAAATGATTGATTAAATGCATGGCGAGTAATCGAGTGATTTATTAAATACATGGCGAGTAATCGAATGGTTGATTAAATACATGGCGAGTAATCGAATGATTAAGTGCATGACGAGTAATCGAATGATTGACTAAGTGCATGACGAGTAATCGAATGGTTGATTAAGTGCATGGCGAGTAATCGAATGATTGATTAAATACTTGGCGAGTAATCGAATGGTTGATTAAGTGCATGGCAGGTAATCGAATGATTGATTACATACTTGGCGAGTAATCGAATGGTTGATTAAGTGCATGGCGAGTAATTGAATGATTGTTTAAATACTTGGCGAGTAATCGAATGGTTGATTAAGTGCATGGCGAGTAATCGAATGATTTATTAAATACTTGGCGAGTAATCGAATGGTTGATTAAGTACATGGCGAGTAATCGAATGATTGATTAAATACTTGGCGAGTAATCGAATGGTTGATTAAATGCATGGCGAGTAATCGAATGATTGATTAAATACTTGGCGAGTAATCGAATGGTTGATTTAAGTGCATGGCGAGTAATCGAATGATTGATTAAATACTTGGCGAGTAATCGAATGGTTGATTTAAGTGCATGGCGAGTAATCGAATGATTGATTAAATACTTGGCGAGTAATCGAATGGTTGATTAAGTGCATGGCGAGTAATCGAATGATTGATTAAATACTTGGCGAGTAATCGAATGGTTGATTTAAGTGTATGGCGAGTAATCGAATGATTGATTAAATACTTGGCGAGTAATCGAATGGTTGATTAAGTGCATGGCGAGTAATTGAATGATTTATTAAATACTTGGCGAGTAATCGAATGGTTGATTAAGTGCATGGCGAGTAATCGAATGATTTATTAAATACTTGGCGAGTAATCGAATGGTTGATTAAGTGCATGGCGAGTAATCGAATGATTGATTAAATACTTGACGAGTAATCGAATGGTTGATTAAGTGCATTGAATCGAATGATTGATTAAATACTTGGCGAGTAATCGAATGGTTGATTAAATGCTTGGCGAGTAATCGAATGATTGATTAAATACTTGGCGAGTAATCGAATGGTTGATTAAATGCATGGCGAGTAATCGAATGATTGATTAAATAAATGGCGAGTAATCGAATGGTTCATTAAATGCATGACGAGTAACCGAGTGATTAATTAAATGCATGACGAGTAATCGAGTGATTAATTAAATGCATGACGAGCAATCGAGTGATTAATTGAATGCATGACGAGTAATCGAGTGATTAATTGAATGCATGACGAGTAATCGAGTGATTAATTGAATGCATGACGAGTAATCGAGTGATTAATTAAATGCATGACGAGTAATCGAGTGATTAATTAAATGCATGACGAGTAATAGAGTGATTTATTAAATGCATGACGAGTGGTAGAGTGAATGATTGAATTGTTGAATGATAGAATGATTGAAAAAAAATAATTTCTGAGTTATAGAATGAATTAATGAATTGGTAAGTGACCAGAAGAGTGAATAAATAAATAATTGAATTAATAAATTGTTGAGTGGTCAGACGAAAGCATAAATGAATGAATTGATGAACTGGCGAAATTAATGGATGTAAGAATTGATGAGTGATAGTAGAAATAAATGACTTGGTGACTTATGAGACGAATGAATGAATTGGTGATTAATCGAATGAGTTACCAGTAATGAAATAATGAGTTGGTGAGTAATGGAATGAATTACCAGTAATGAAATAATGAATTGGTGAACGATTGTTCAGTTAATGAATTAGTGAGCGGTAGCATGAATTATTCAATGAAGTGGTAAGTTTTTGAATTAATGAGTGTATGAATAATTGTTCCAGTGATTCTATGAACGGATGGCTTGGTGAGTGGTGAAATGCGTGAAGAGAAGAAGTGATACATTTAGTAAATTTTTGACATTCGATAATGACAGATTTAATTAATTTCATTTGTTAATGTTTTGGGTTGAGGACGATTTGAGCAGCCAGTTCGCCACTGATCAATTACCGAATAACTTCCGCCGACACCTCTGTGCTTTCAGGCACCGAACACGCGCGCCCCTAACAGAGCCACGAGGAGCGCTCAATTCGTGTCGTGTTGCTTTTAACCTGGCGCTAGCTCGCTCGCTCGCCTGACTCCGACCGGAGATGTAATTTATCGTGGCTAAATGGAACACACCCACCTCTTCTGTGAAGAGCAATAAACACCGGCACGAACCAAAAACTAGCGCCGGGCGAGTGAATAAATATTCATGAAGGGCCCGCCGGGGAGACTGTTTAAGAAAATTGATTAATTTTAGGCCACACAGAACCCTGAAGGGTTGCGCCGTCAACCATCTGCTTCAAGTCTGCCCTCTGTCGACGTTCGTGGAGTGATATTCAGGGCCACAACACTGAACGAAGCTCAGTGCCGTGTATTTGATTTCTTGCGGTGTTATTCATGTTTTATTCTCTCGACTTTATCTGGACGTTCAGTTACCCATAAAACATATAATTAACTAGATGTTTCTTACCCTTCATGGAGCAACAGTAACAAATATAAATGATACTCGAGAGGAAATTAAACGCAGAATAAATATGGGAAATGCCTGTTATTATTCGGTTGAGAAGCTTTTATCATCCAGTCTGCCGTCAAAAAATCTGAAAGTTAGAATTTATAAAACAGTTATATTACCGGTTGTTCTTTATGGTTGTGAAACTTGGACTATCACTTTGAGAGAGGAACATAGGTTAAGGATGTTTGAGAATAAGATTCTTAGGAAAATATTTCGGGCTAAGAGGGATGAAGTTACAGGAGAATGGAGAAAGTTACACTACACAGAACTGCACGCATTGTATTCTTCACGTGACATAATTAGGAACATTAAATCCAGACGTTAGAGATGGGCAGGGCATGTAGCACTTATGGGCGAATCCAGAAATGCATATAGAGTGTTAGTTGGGAGACCGGAGGGAAAAGGACCTGTAGGGAGGCCGAGACGTAGATGGGAAGATAATATTAAAATGGATTTGAGGGAGGTGGGATATGATGATAGAGAATGGATTAATCTTGCTCAGGATAGGGATCAATGGCGGGCTTATGTGAGGGCGGCAATGAACCTCCGGGTTCCTTAAAAGCCAGTAAATAAGTAAGTAAGTCAGATGTTTCTTACCCTATTTAGGCCACGGGCATATCTTACGAGAGTTTTCGACGACAGTCATAAGTGGTGGTCTTTTGACTTCCATACTGATCCTTGGATCCAAGATTCGCGAGTTAAAATACTGACTAGGACGGTGAACTGCAAGTATAATAAGGTTGTTAGCATGGCTTCCTATGGAAGAGGAATCACGCCGTGGATTATATACAGGGTGTAAACGATATCAACTTCCAACATTATACATACTCTACATCTCGATCTAATAAACATGATGTGTAGTGAAATTTTGTTTTTTGTTTTTTTCTATTTTTGTTTTTAATTTCTAAGATATCATGTTTTTAGGATTGATAGTAGTCTAATATTTACTGTTCGAGTAAATGTGAATGTCATTAGCAATGACCTTCCTTCCAACATACGCTAACACAACCACAATAGAGAGAAAACTGAGTATCCTGATTTGTACACTACAGCTGCAATGTACAGTAGTGGCAAAAAAGAAATCGGACCGACCCTTGTGGCTGATTTCAGAGCCTTGTTCACTCCAGAGCACGATAGACTGGTAACTAAGAGTTTCGTGCTTCGAATGCTGTCTGGGAAAGAAAGTTTTTTTTTTTTTTGTTCCTTATTCAAATTTATTCCCAATACTTTTCGATTGCTGGTAAATGTATTTATTTATTAACACTACAATTGAGTATACACCCGGTGGTAGTGATCTATAATATATATAGTTACAGTAACATGAAATAAAATAAAATAAACGTAAATGGAATAAAATGAAATAAACGTAAATCTGTAAATAGTAGATGCAATAAACTATTCTATAATAACGCCTACGATAAGCAAAAGTAAATCTAACTTATAAGTACTTCTATTTCACCCAACTATTACCAATTTAAGTAATTACATATCACTTTAATTTATTTACATATCAACTAAATTACATATCATCTAAATTAATTACATATCAACTTAATTTATTTACATATCATCAAAATTAATTACATATCAACTTATTTATATATCAACTCAATTAATTACGTAACACAACTTAAATAATTACACTGCACTTCCAATTAAATGACTGTAAAGTTCATGTTCTGGGATTAATAAGTTAATTAAGGAGTAAAATATCGCTGCAATCGAAAATTATTGGGAATAAATTTGAATAAGGAACAAAAAAAAGTTTCCTTCCCAGGCAGAATTCGAACCACGAAAGTCTTGGTTACCAGTCTGTCATGCTCTGAGTGAACAAGACTCTGAAATGAGCTACAAGGGTCGGTCCGGTTTTTTTTGTCACTACTGTACATGGCTGACCGAAGTAACTAATGACAGTTTACTACCATTTCTATAAACATTAGACTCACAGATAACATTTTTTTCTAGGGAAACCACAAAAGTTACACAAACAATTTATTAGACTCTTTGTTGAGTAATTTATGATCTGTGACCATTATTTTTTTTGTCAGTTTATATCGTTTACAGCCTATGTTTACGGAAAGTAAAAGAACCCAACCTCTGATTAGGATTCCAGACAAAATTCGTTGTCTGTTACCCTCTAGTATTCAATTTTGGACTCTGAATGACTTCTGCAGTTGAAAGTTGCACTAAATAAAATAGATCTGCATAGACGAGTTAGTAAGTTACAAATCGAAGTAGCCATCTAGGTTTTAAAATGGGACACCTTAAGCTATCATTGCTAGGTAACAGTATTATCCAGGTGTCAGTGTCATCAGAGACAAGCGAAACAAAGAAGCAGCAGTTGCAAGATGGCACAGCTGCGCAAGTGTACAATTATCGAGTAACGGAAATCTAATGACGTATTCACTCGCAAATTCAAAGCTATAGACCTCAAAACTCTTCAATTAGTTTCAAAAAGATCCGCTCACGTCATTGCAAAAGCGAAGTGAACAAGATTTATGTTGTATTACAGGGTGATCTGTTTGGGTGCGGATAAAATAAAAACACCGTAAAACATTTAGTACTGTACTTTATTTGTTGAAACTTTGTGCATACAACACTGAAAGACGGGAGATTCCTCAGAACTCAACATGACCTCCATTTAGCACCCTACATAACTCATAATGGTGACGCAATTCAACCCATGTCCGTTGTAACATAAGAGGGGTGGTTTGTTGAAAAGCTTGAGTAATTTTTACTCTCAGATCATCAATGTTCCTGGGTTTCTGTGGATAGACAACGTCTTTAACAAAACCCTACAGGAAGAAGTCAGGAAGGGTTAGATCTGGGGAGTTTGGGAACCAAGCCAAGAGATAGCTGCTTCTCTTACTGGGTTTCGCCTGCGACCCCCTGCATGTTTTTTTTTTTTTTTTTTTTTTTTTTTAACACACAACCTGTTTCTACAAATGTTCGATACTACAACTTTATGGAATCGTATATAGGTACAGTAATGGCCAAAAAAAAAAAAAAAAAAAAACGGACCGACCCCTGTAGCTGATTTCAGAGCTTTGTTCACTCCAGAGCACGATAGACTGGTAACTAAGACTTTCGTGGTTCGAATCCTGCCTGGGAAGGAAACTTTTTTTTTTGTTCCTTATTCAAATTTATTCCCAATACTTTTCGATTGCTGCGATATTTTACTACTTAATTAACTTATTATTCCCAGAACATGAATTTTACCAGCAATCGAAAAATGTTTGAAATAAATTTGAATGAGGACCAAAATAAAGTTTCCTTCCCAGGCAGGATTCGAACCACGATAGTCTTAGTTACATGTCTATCGTGTTCTGGAGTGAACAAGACTCTGAAATCAGCTACAAGAGTTGGTCCGGTTTTTTTTTTGCCACTACTGTACATTATGCAAACCATACTCACGTCGAAATTGCCTTTGAACTCTTTTAACACTCTCAAATTTTGCATTCCAAAGAACATATTGTGCCCGCTGTTAATTTTTAATAGCCATTTTAATGATATACGATTTTCATTTGTCATTTCAGATTATGCATTTTTGATTGTCATATAACTTATGGAAACTCTCATCTTTTAATCATAATATAATGAGCAAGAAAATTTACCTACTATCATAATAGCTTTATAATAATAAATTAATATTATCCATACCCAAACGGATCATCGTGACATTCTTACTACACCATCAGAATTACATTTGTCGTTGGTAGGCCTATAATTTCATGATAAATTTAAATAAAAATATCACGAAATTATTGGAGTTTTCCCTATAGACCTAGTTCTCCTTAGAGAATGTACAGAATTTTTACTACTGGCAATCGTAATCAGTTTTAAGATCATTTCGTGTTTATAATTGGTATCTTTATTAATACACCAGCCGTAGGCCTACCCGTGCGCTCCGCTGCACCCGTTAGAAACAAATATAAAGTAATTACATAATTAAAATAGGACGTTTGATCCAGGGAACATTCGTGTTTCATAGAAGGACAAATCGTTTAATATGTTACTTAATTTAAATTGTATTTAAATAATTAAAATGCGATCATTTTGGTCCAGAAACCACTCATTTGGTGCAATGACAATTCCTTTAACTTGTTTCTTAATTTTTATTACATGCAACCATAGTTTAATGAAGATTGTCATCATTTAGATTTAATGTGTACATAAACATTATCTTAAGAAATACAGGAAACGAATGCACAGAATAGCCTATCAAGTTTTTGTGCATAAGAAGCTATTTTAATCTTACCTGTCCTCAATTCACTCAGAAGTTACTGTAATAACATTATAGCATTATGTCCATCTAGAGAAACTACACTTTCCAATGGTGAAATAATAATTAATTATACAAATCGGTTAATTTAGCTTCAGATATTAATTCATACAAACACAGAAACATCGTCTGTAGGCTATGTTTCATAGCTTTCGATTGTTGTTGTCCAAGACCCCTTATAGACGAAGTCATTTGTTTTTTATTTCATTACACCGCCTTAGATGGCAGTTATTTTAATTTTAAAACTCATTTATCTAATTAAATATCAGTCCTATCAAAATTTTTCAAAGAATAAAACTTATCGGAAATCCTTTTTAAAGAAACTTTTGTGATGTAACATTTTTCACAAAAGTCAATAATAAGCCAGATATTTCGATTTATTTAATTCAGGCCCCCTTATAACCCCCCCCCCCCCGCCTTTTAAATAAGGTATTTTGAATGCCATATAGCCTAAAATCTAAGTTACAACGAACTTAATTTATATTCCAATTTTCATCGAAATCGGTTCAGCCATTATCGCGTGAAAAGATAACAAACATCCAGACAGACAAACAGACAGACAGACAGACAGACATACAAACAAAAATATCAAAAAAGCGATTTTAGGTTTCAGGATGGTTAATTATACATGTTAACATCAATTATGTTTTGAAAATCGAAAATTACCAGAACAATTTTGGCTACAGATTTATTATTAGTATAGATTTTTAGAAGAAGGTTAATAAAGGAATATGCTTTTTATTGCAGGTGTCCCTAAACTTCTGGCAACGTTGTAGGAGTAATAATAGTAGTAAATCTTAATTAAAAACGTAGGAAGTTCTTTGAAATCCGTATAAAACGTCTCTGGTGACAAAGGCGTTTGATATTGTGCTCAAATATCGTAGATTCCAAGGAAGGTGTTCGGAATTTTCATCATGACTGTTTCACTGCAGTGGGTGCCGCCATTGTCTGCAGGAGTCTTTGGCGGGGTATCGACTATCTGCGGGTCTTGTTCTCACAATGAGGAATATTCCACAATCCACTTACACAAGTCGGGGCTGTATATGAGATACAGAACAAACACCATTCAAGTGGTTGTTCGGAAAGGGGTGGGAATATGTTTGCACACAGCGTTTGTGTTCAGCTTTTACGTTCTACTGCCGGCCACACAACAGAAAGCAATTAATTCTAGAATCTCTCATTGAACGTAAAATATTCTTGCGGACCTTGTAAGGTCAGTCTATGGATCCTCTGGGACCTAGATACATGCTTCTATTTAGGGAGGCGTCGAATGAAGGGTTTATCTACTTCAGATTATCTGTCTGTCTGTAGGCCTGCCTTATTGTTTGCATATATCTGTCTCTTTCTCCACCCGGCTTGTCTGTCTATATAAACAACTGACTGTCCATGTTATCTATATTTATCTGTTTCTGTATTGTATTGTATTGTATTGTATTGTACAGGGACATCATTTTATTTTTACTAACATTTTTAATATTAACCTGACAATACCGTTGGATCAACGACTTCCACGACTGGAGTTCGATGATTCTGGCGTAATATACAAACAAATCACTTTACTAGGTATAGGAGGGAACAAAAGTAGTTCATCAATTTAAATAAACTAGGAAATATCGCGCTTTTCAGTTTGATAATTTTCATTAGGTTTTTGTTTAAACTTAATACAGTACTGTATTAACAATGAGTGTTTTTACTCACGAATTGAGCTGTCCATGTGGACGTATCCATTATGCAGTATATATTATACTGTCTACAGCAAATTAGCGTGCAATATAGAGAATGAAGTTAAATTGAAAAATAATCATAATATGGATATTTAAACACATTTTTGAAAATGGTGGCCGTTCATTTCGATACAGGCTTCAGTTCTAATGTGCATATTATCGCACTATAGACTACTGTACCTAATCCCAATTACCAGTTTCGTCCTTCGTACTAGTAACTCATGTTGAAATAATTCTGTACCTACTCTATAAAAGAGTACCTTACGTACTGTAAATTCAATCTTCACTTCTGTCCTATCTGAAAAGATAAAATTACTCAGACATACTATCTACTGAACGTCCAAGTGGTTATGTCGTAGGATCGTAGAAAGGGAGGAAATCACATGACAGTTAATTGCTTAACGAGGCTCTTTTATTTAAGTTATTCTAAACAGTTGTATAATATTACGCAGACGTCCAATTCCTAACAGAAATTAATGTTCTCAGAAAAGAGCTAAGACAGCCCAGCCACTAGGTGGCGAATAAAAGCTGGTGGGGGAAACCGGGATACGACGTAGGCAAATGGACGACAGTACCTGTGCGAAAATGATTCAATATTGAAAGCTCTTTCGTCACTGGAAAACGCGAACATATTTTTGGAACGTACTGTTTACTATGACCGTAAGGCTACTATGACTGTATATGGGGTCTTGGATGTGCGTGGAGGACGGTTGAACTTCATTAGTAGAAAGGGTGGGAGTGAAGTACATTCAAAAACTCAGGTACAATAAAAATTGAAGTAAAAATAAAATTATGTCCCTGTATTTATTAACATTCCACGGTATTCATACTTTGCTTTACAGTTAGAATGTGAAACAAGTAAAAAAACTTAATACTATTATAAAGTCTTAATTATAGTCACAGTCTAGATCAGGCATGTCAATTGATGCCCACAGGCGCAAGCGCGCGCTTTAGAGTCCAGGAGAACCTGAGCGCTTTACAGCGGAAATGAAAGACAGACGAAAGAGGTGGTATATGCCGCTTGGTCGAGCTATATTCAGGGATGGCCAGTACTGATTCAATAGATAAAGGGAAGAGAACTTATTAAAACTGTATCCATGTTAATTTTTAGATTTGCCTGAGAAGAATAAGTGCATTATAAGAATGTAAGTTTTAATTTTAATGCTCATTTCTCACAAGTTTAATTTTTTTTATTCAAAATAAATATTTTCTCAACTTTTCGTATAGAAAAGTGAAATTTTCAGGTATAGGCCTATTTATTTAGTAGCCTTACAGAATGTTTTCGTAAATCTAATATACCGTATATTATTGAAGATAGTGTATTCAAAATTTTGGAAATATTCGCATGGAAATTGTTTGTAAGGAAATGAATTAACAAAGCAACTACTGTTACATCATAAGCAAAAGATACGTGCCCATATGTTGTAAAAATATCAGCCCTATAGCTTCAGCAGATTTCGAGAAAATAATTTAATATTCTGATGATAGGTAGTTGCTCACAAATATCACCTTAAAAGCATAATGCGATAAGAGTTTTGTTATGTAATATTAGTTACACTTAAAACAGATACAGTAGCTAGGTAACTTTGCTTTGTACTGTAATATTGTTTTGATTAGTTTATTCATTACTTTTGTAAGGCTAAAGATACCATCAATATAAATTCCAACTTATCATGTCATACTCAGTCTCTTTCTTTGGAATATCACTTTCTTTATGAATGATGTGTTTCATCCCCTTAAAACAGTATAACATTATACTACTACGGAATTTAAGTGAATATTCCTTCTTAACTCTCTGTTATGTTAAGATTTAAAACACAAGTGCAATATTAAGAAATCAGTGTTAGCACATTTGTTTTACAGACAATATAGATAATATTGAACAGAAAGAAGCCATATAAAAATGACATAAAATTTCACGTTCCGTTTGAAGTTTGTGAACCACTGTTTTCTTAATCCAACAGGTTGCTTATTCATATACACAACCCTTCCTCTTTCCGTACGCCCGCGCACGACGTCAAGGTCAGAAAAATGCGCTTGCTTTGACATCACTGATCTAGATGAAATATATACAGACGAGATTTACAGTATAGTCTACTAGCACAACACAAAGTTTCCGTATCAATTTCATGAAGCGTTGTTGAATGTCATGAATTCACCTACAGAATAGAAGTCGTGAGAAATTAGGCACTTCTTTAATTTGGCCCTAAATAATCTTATGTTTTGAGTTTCATTTTTTATATCGATAGGGAGACTATTAAAAATTTTTACTGCCATATAACGCACTCCTTTTTGATAGCACGATAGACTTGCCGATGGAGTATGAAAGTCATTTTTGACGTGTATTTATGCTATGAACTGTTGAATTAGTTACAAAGCTTTCACGATTACATACGAGGAAGATTATTAATGAAAAGATATACTGACAAGGCATGGGCATTATTTGTAGTTTTTTGAAAATAGTCCTACAAGATTCCCTAGATTTGGAACCTACTATTATTCTAATTACTCTTTTTTGTAATAGAAATATATTGTTACTATCTGTAGAATTTCCCCAGAATATTATTCCAAAACTCATTACCGAGTGGAAGAATGCAAAGTATTTTGTTTTTAAGGTATTGATATTTACAATCTTTTGCATAGATCTAATAGCAAAACAAGCTGAATTTAGTTTGGGGGTAATTTCTTTAATATGATTTTTCCAATTTAACACAGTATCGATTTTTAAGCCAAGAAATTTGGTAGTTGTTGTTTCTAAGGGATCTATTATTAATTACTGCGCTAGAAATATGCGAGGTTGAATTTGGGCAGGATTTAAATTGAATTATGTTGGTTTTGTTACAATTTAATACCAATTTATTGACTGAGAACCAGTCTTGTAATCTACCAGCCATTTTTGTATTATTCTTTGGAAAGGGAGAGGGTTTGTAATGTAAAAAAACTGTGTAGATTTCAAAGGAAAAGACTCTGCTAATAGAAATAAATAAAAAGTAAATAGATAAATTAATTAAATTATTAATAACTGTACTTTAAATAAATAAATGGCTGGATGTACAGAAATGAATATAGACTACAAAGAAAAATAAATAAATAAAAATGTTTTTGCATATAAAATATATAAGGAAATAAAAATGTACAGTATATACAAATAAAATACATAAAGAAATAAAAATGTATATACAAATAAAATATATAAAGAAATAGGCATGTTGCTAACCATTTTCACTTACTTTCCTAGAGAAATAATATGACTTTCATATCGTCGCTAGTAGCAACAACATTTTCACGTTAATAGTTATTTACGATAGTTGTAGCACAACGTTTCGTATTACAATACGGGATTGCTGCTAAGATTGATTTCAAATCATCCGTCCTCAAGTGAGGATGTCCACTGGGATCCGGAATTAACAAACATAAATGATAAAGGGAAATGAGACGAGCAAAATAATGATTAGATTTATACATTAAAACAAAAATTTACGTGTTAACATATAGATCATAGTGTAGAATTTGAAGAGAGGCCTTCAGAATTTCCATTACAATCTTCTGAACCTCATAAAAGGGAATTTGAAAGGATTTAAGGATATTACATGTACATTTTGGAAGCAATCGGAAAAGAACGATGAGTTTAGCGCTTAAATTGGTAAAACTTCATTTCTCAACTAGTTTATTAAACCGTGTCGGACTGTAAAGAAAACAACTATCGCAATGTCCATATTTTATATGTTGTACAGTATTATAGTATTGTGAAATTTTGGTTAAATTTAATTTTCCGACCGATTTTTTTCTATTCTTCTATTAAAATTATAGCATATAGCCTATTAACCTGTTGTATCCTATAGGTTACTTTGTGAAATTAAGGGTTAGTATCCAGTCGAGTATTGTAATATGAAGTTGCGATAAGTATATCGTACAAAGTTTTATCTACTTCGATAAAAATTTAATTTTTACATAAAAGTAAGGCCAGCATTCAACATTACAACATCTGTAATCGTCTTCACCGTATTAATGATGTGCATCTTAACTTTGTGAGGAACCTGCACCTTGAACAGCAACTGAGTCTACGTAGACTTAACATCAATAAGACTTCTATTGCTCCCAACACTAAAGGTCGGCAATTGAGAGAGATCTTGCGGAACAGAAGTTTTGAATCATGGTGTAAATTACCTCATAAGGGCAAAGGTGTTATCCTGTATTCTGAGTGCCCCAAGGCAAATTCCTGGATGTCTCCAAAGCAAATTTATCAATTTCAGAATACATTAATGCAATTAAAATGTCCAGCAATCTATCTGCGGTTAGATCTGTGCCCGGCAGAAGTTTCAACACAACCCGTTGTCGTCATCCTGGCTTTAACGAGACGGAAACCCTTAGTCACGTGTTGGGAGTCTGTCGAAAAACGGAGCTGCTGCGCAACAATGGATGGGAGGTATACGAGGAGATCCACTGCGTTTTATCCTTAGATTCGAACAGAAGAGCAGATATTGTAGCCATCCACAGGACTCAATCTAAGGGATTAGTCCTTGATCCTACAATTCGGTTTGAGAGGGATGCCCTGCAGGCACAACACGTTGATGAGGAGAAGAAATCCATTTATGAGTCCTGCATCCCTTATCTAAGTGAGAAATATAACATTCCCACCAGTCAGTGGAGTGTTTCTGGTCTTTTGTTTGGTGCACGTGGCACACTTCCTAAATTCACACGTGATATTTTAAAAGCACTCGGTCTCCGATTTTTTGAAATTCAAAAAAGTTTATCGAATATTCTTAAGGATTTGATCCAAATATTACATTACCATTTAGCTTTTGGCCATTGATGATTCTATTGGGTTTACATTTCTCTGGATGTTTTACTAAACAATTCCTGTATTTAATCTTTTTGTCTTTCTAAATCATTCTGTAGTGCTTTTATTCTGGATATTTATGGTCACCCTCATTGAGGGCAGATTATTTTGTTAATCATGTTCCCTAACTTAAATTTCAAATAAAAAACAGATCGACTAAAGTAAGGAAACTTTATTAATATGAATGGTATCTTAACAGTGGGAATTTTCCATTTTTTGAATAACGTGTCTCTCAAGTGGTGTCCTTCACTATCAATGCATTGTTGAATGCGACTTCGGAAATTCTGCGTCACTCTAACTAGCATTTCTTGAGGGATAAGACCAATTTCTTCCTGTATTGCATTTCTTAGGTCTGGCAAAGTCCTCGGCCGATGTTTGAACACCTCAGCCTTAAGATGCCCTCATAGAAAAAAATCGCAGGGTGCAAGGTCTGGTGATCGTGCTGGCCAGGGGACGTCGCCACGTGAAGAAATTAACCGTCCGGGAAACGGAACAGCGATAACGGAATTACCACTTAACCAGAAACGATACCACAGCGTAAGCACGTTCTTCACCCGTCCACGGCATAGTTGGGATTCGTTACAGATTACAGTTTGCACTAATTGAATGTCAATTCCTTGTATTCAATGTCGTATTCAATTCTTGTTGTTTTGCGCATGTCATTTGATATCGCTATGGCAACGCATGTAAATCTAAATTTGCGACTGTTTAGATACAATTCATATTAATATAGTTTCCTTATTTTGATCCATCTGTTTTTTATTTAGACTTTAAATTAGGGAGGATGTTTTGCCGAACCCTTTAGTTGTGTATTAGTTTTTAACATGTCTTTTGTGGAGATTTGATTCTATTATTATTAGTTTCTTTCTCTGAGAGGCGATTCGTTTATGTTTTGTTTTATTAATTTGAACACGAAAGGTTTTTGTTTATAATTTATGAGAAGAAGAGCAGTTATAGGAGAAATAAACGAACATTGCTAAAATAAGTTCAAGCAAGGATTCAGATATTGAAAATGCTGCAAATTCTGCAATTGATTGTTTAGCACCATCGAAATCCCGCGTCAAAACTGCAGGAATTGAATGGTCTGGTACAAGAGGAGGATAATTCCATTTTGCGTCATTTTTCAGGAGAGACAATTTAGTGCCGCTCTCTTGCGCCAAACACACGCGAGATAAGTGTCAATCTCTTGTAACATGTCTAATTTCCACCGAATCTACCTCTTTCTTGTACTAAACATGCCAGTAATTTTTTCCTATTTGTAGACATAAGAAATTAAATTTTGTACATTTTGGAGTTACATCCCTCTTGCACCAAACCCTTAAATGAATGTAACAAATTGTGAACATATTGTTGTTAATGTTTATAATAAATAAAATCAATTTCAATTTATTTAATTTAATGTGTGGTCCACATTACGCAACCAGTTAGGTAATAGCAGTATCATTACCTAACTAGTTACTTAATAGAAGTATCATTACCTAACTAGTTGCGTAATAGAATTATCATTACCTAACTAGTTACGTAATAATAGTATCATTACCTATATTGTTGCGTAATAGAAGTATCATTACGTAACTAGTTGCGTAATAGCAGTATCATTACCTAACTAGTTGCGTAATGGAGGTACCATTACCTATCTAGTTGCGTAATAGAAGTATCATTACCTAACTAGTTGCGTAATAGCAGTATCATTACCTATCTTGTTGCGTAATAGAAGTATCATTACCTAACTAGTTGCGTAATAGAGGTACCATTACCTATCTAGTTGCGTAATATCAGTATCATTACCTAACTAGTTGCGTAATAGCAGTATCATTACCTATCTAGTTACGTAATAGCAGTATCATTACCTAACTAGTTGCGTAATAGCAGTATCATTACTTATCTAGTTGCGTAATAGAAGTATCATTACCTAACTAGTTGCGTAATAGAATTATCATTACCTAACTAATTACGTAATAATAGTATCATTACCTATCTTGTTGCGTAATAGAAGTATCATTACCTAACTAGTTGCGTAATAGAAGTATGATTACGTAACTAGTTACGTAATAGTAGTATCATTACCTATCTTGTTGCGTAATAGAAGTATCATTACCTAACTAGTTGCGTAATAGCAGTATCATTACCTAACTTGTTGCGTAATAGCAGTATCATTACCTAACTAGTTGCGTAATAGCAGTATCATTACCTAACTAGTTGCGTAATAGCAGTATCATTACCTAACTAGTTGCGTAATAGCAGTATAATTTCTTATCTAGTTGCGTAATACAGTAGAAGTATCATTACCTAACTAGTTGCGTTATAGCAGTATAATTACCTAACTAGTTATGTAATAGCAGTATCATTACCTATCTAGTTGCGTAAAAGAAGTATCATTACCTAACTAGTTGCGTAATAGCAGTATCTTTGCCTTTCTAGTTGCGTAATAGAAGTATCATTACCTATTTGCGTAATAGCGGTATTATTACCTAAGTAGATGCGTAATAGAATACTATTACCTAACTAGTTGCGTAATGAATGTGTCTACAACATTTTTATTAGTGATGTAAAGTCCACATTACATAATCAAAGTGGATAAAATTCATTTATTTTCCTAAAACCGAAGTAATAACAGCATGTTTACGACAGTGGGAGTGGAAAAACAGTTTTAATTTCGTGACGAGGTTTCACCTGAACACTTATATGCCCTTGTTGTTCCCTCTGCTTTATAATCGCGGTACCATCATGACATCATCTTTGTACATCGTCTATTGTTCAAAAGAACATGATATAGAGCCTTATCTGCTAATTCAATGAAGAGTCGTCCCATTATTGTAGGACTTGACGCGTCAATTTTTCTTAATTTAGAAGTAGTATATAAAAGTCAGGCAATGGGACTGAAAGCCCCATTAAAGAGAATTCTATTGCTGCCTCGGGGTTCATTATCTGCCCTACAACAGTATTAATTAAATTGGTCGTTACTTGCAGGGCGTGTTCACATACCTTCCTGGCGCAGCATGCATGTTGGTTGGAACTCTGGAAATGTTAAACGGATTTTTATAAATTCATTATTACGAAAACAGCGTTCGGTGGAAGTTCTTTACCCTGACCATGTTGTTTTTAGACAAATTTAACTCTTTCGCCAGAATATTTCCTCATGATGAACAGCATTGTTCCTATTTTTTGTTGCTGTACGTAATATACTTACTTACTGACTGGCTTTTAAGGAACCCGGAGGTTCATTGCCGCCCTCACATAAAACCCGCCAATAGTCCCTATCCTGAGCAAGATTAATCCATTCTCTATCATCATATCGCACCTCCCCCAAATCCATTTTAATATTATCTTCCCATCTACGTCTCGGCTCCCTAAAGGTCTTTTTCCCTCTGGCCTCCCAACTAACACTCTATATGCATGTCTAGATTCGCCCATACGTGCTACATGCCCTGCCTATCTCAAACGTCTGGATTTAATGTTCCTAATTATGTCAGGTGAAGAATACAATGCGTGCAGTTCTGTGTTGTGTAACTTTCTCCATTCTCCTGTAACTTCATCCCTTTTAGCCCCAAATATTTTCCTAAGCACCTTATTCTCAAACACCCTTAACCTAAGTTCCTCTCTCAAAGTAAGAGTCCAAGTTTCACAACCATAAAGAACAACCGGTAATATAACTGTTTTATAAATTCTAACGTTCAGATTTTTTGACAGCAGACTAGATGATAAGAGCTTCTCAACCGAATAATAACAGGCATTTCCCATATTTATTCTGTGTTTAATTTCCTCCCGAGTATAATTTATATTTGTTACTGTTGCTCCGAGATATTTGAACTTCTCCACCTCTTCGAAAGATAAATTTCCAATTTTTATATTTCCATTTCGTACAATATTCTCGTCACGAGACATAATCATATGCTTTGTCTTTTCGGGATTTACTTCCAAACCTATCTCTTTACTTGCTTCAAGTAAAATTCCCGTGTTTTCCCTAATCATTTGTGAATTTTCTCCTAACTTATTCACGTAATCCGCATAGACAATAATAGTAATACTTAAATATAAAATCATTGTGTTGCACATTAAGGAACTAACATACTGTATAATTTAATTAAGTAATTAAAATTTATATCCTGATTTCACTTTATGATAGGCCTAAATGAAAATTTATACCGACAGACAGAATAACCTATAAACATGTGCTAATACTCACAAATCAATGCCATGCAAAAGTTCTTAATTCTTTATTTAAATTTATAAACTGTTCCGTATGGAGTTCATAGACGACACACTGACGGAAAATTCCATTCCATTTCCTCCTCTCGTTATCCCGTAGTACAAATATGTAACATTGTTTTTTTTTTTTTTAATGATAGATTTGTTTTGGCATTTCAAAGGCGGAAATTCATTTTGAAGTACTACCCGCGGAAGTTTGTGTTTTATTCATTTCGTAACGCCGCGTCTGTTCTTCAGACATAATTTGCCAAGAATAGATGTCATGTCTGCTTCCTGTGCAATTTCACCATTTCCTTTGTATGTAACGAAGTGTGTCAAGCTTTTCTAAGAAATCTCTTGTCTAGGACGTTTCATCTTGATAATTCTGGTATACAAATGGCCTAAATTTTCCTGCCAGACGGGAGTGTTGAAACTGCCAATGTGTTTACATGCTTCAAGACTTCTTGATGTAACTTTCTCGTGAGAAAGGGTCGAACCGAGGATTCGTACCTCAGATTACCAGCACATAAAATAATATTTTCGTGATAGGGGCTTTAGGAACAGGTTATTTTAACGATTACCAAGTATTGGTGGAGTTACTGTCAGAGAGGTGGTATTTTGTGGTATGGGTCCGAGGTTACGCCATGACGTCATCTGCGCTGTATCAGGATTCAACAGAACATATAGAATGTCACCAGTTTCGAGAATGAAACTACAGTTGTGTTGGTTTGAATGTTTTATTTTGTTTCGGTTTACAAATGGAGAGTATGGAAGAAGAGATTAAAGAAAGGCATGCAATAAATTTTCTCTTCATATGAAGCGACATTCCGAAATTAGTCCTAAATCGCAACATTCAAGCTGTACCTGTGGTAGGCCTACAGGTCTTTTATTCCCTTAATAGTGCAGAACTACTGATTGTAATTAATGAAACGAGTTGTCTAGTTGCTCTCAAAGTAAATAAGTAAACAAATAGTAACTAATTAAATAAGTAAATAATAGGGGAGAGTCGGGTAGTATCGGACATCGGGTAATATCGGACAGTGAGCTTCTTTCATCTACCACACGATGATAGTACCTTATTGACATGGTTACGTTTCTGTGATGTCGCATAGAGAAACGTAACCATGTCATTCAGGTACTACCATATGGTGGTAGATGAAAAAAACGCACTGTCCGATACTACCCGATGTCCGATACTACCCGACTCTCCCCTAAATATGTAAATAAATAAATAATATGTAACTAAATAAATACTATGTACATAAATAAATAATAAATAAGTAAATACATAAAAAATAAATAAATATGTAAAATGAATAAATAATATGTAAATAAATAAATAAATAAATAAATAAATAAGTAAATAAGTAAATAATATGTAAAATAAATAAATAATAAATATGTAGATAAATAAATAAATATGTAAAATAAATAAATAATAAATGTGTAGATAAGTAAATGATAAATATATAAATAAATAATAAATATGTACATTAATAAATAATAAGTAAGTAAATACATAAATTATAATAAATAAGTATGTAAAATGAATAAATAATAAATATGTAAATGAATAAATAATATGTAAATAAATAAATAATTAAACAAGTAGATAAATAAATACCCATACATAAATAAGTAAAAGCATTAGTAAATAAACAGATATATAAGTAAATAAACATATAAATAAGTAAATAAACAAGTGAATAAGTGAATTAATATATACGTAAATTAGTAAATAACTAAGTAAATAAGGTAATAAGTAACCAAGGATACAAATAAGTAAATAAATTATTAAACAAGTAAATAAATGAGTAAATAAATAAATTAAGAAGTAAACAAGTAAGTAAATAAAATATGTAAAAAATAAAGAAGTAAATAAATAAGTGAATAAGTAAGTAAATAAATAAATAAATAAATGTGGAAATAAATAAGTAAATAAGTGAATAAATACATAAATAAGTAAGTAACTAAGTAAATAAGATAATAAATATGAAAATTAATATTTACATAAATGAGTAAATAAATAAATATGTAAATAAATAAGTACATAAATAAGTAAATAAAAATCCGCAATTAAGTATATAAAGAGACAATTAAGTTGTTAAATAAACAGGAAATAAGTAAATTAATGAATACGAAAATGAGTAAATAAGGTAATAAGTAACTAAAGACAAAAATAGAAAGTTAGTCAGTGAATCAGTAACTAAGTGAATAAATCAATCAATCAATACTTAAATGAACAGGTAGGTAGGTAGGTGGATAAATATAAATACAATTAAATAAATAATACGAAAGAAACTATTTCTTCACTTCATTCTTTAATGTTATAAGAACTGGGTCTTCTAGCCGCTTCGGGTTGGAAGTTGTCGAGAGTTTTGAATGGCAGATTTTAGTAGTTGATAGGACTTTCTGTGACAGTAAGTTAACCATCAGAGACGTGCGATTTGACGCCATGTGATTTTTTCTCTATAGGAGATTACTTCCTTTTTAGTCTGCTATTTAACGACGCTGTATCAACTCTGTTACTTAGTGTAGATGTAATTGGTGATATGGATATGGTATTTGTTCACATCAGACCGAAGAATTGCCATTGGATTGTGTGACATTCACCTTACAGTTTGGGAAAACATCAGAAAAATCCTGAGGTAATAAACTGAAGCGGGTATTGAACCCACTCCCAAAGGCAGTCCTGGATCGGCAAGCAAACGCTCCTATCACTTGAGCTGCACCGGTGGCATGGGATTGTTACAAAAATTATACAGTATTTTCCTCATCACCAAACGAACTTAGGTGGCCTGGAAGTATTGAGTGGCAATGAATTTGCTGCCTTTCCTGAAGTTAAATCTTTATTGTGGCATATTAGTCTGTTTGAAATGCACTGACAAGGGAAGAGAGATTGAACAACACGTGTAGATATGAATTAAATATGTTAAATTACACAATTATGCATGTGAAATAAATTATTGTTTAAGGGAAAGTGACTTTCCTGCCACTCTTTATTATACAGTGGTGTTCGCACATCGTTGTATTATTTAATTTTCGTCAGATTTGCTGTCAACGGAGTATAATCATATGTTATATCGCATTATGAAATAATTATGATGTTGAAACGAGGGTACCCTAAACATGTATGACAAACTACTGTATTATGAGACATCACAAAAACACACTGACAACAACCCAGTTACAAATTATAAAAACTAACCTAAGCGTTAAGCTAGGCTCTATCTTATCTGCGATACTTTTCAATATTTTTGAGTGATCTAATTAGAGACTGGAAAAGTAAAATTAAAACTTAAATACAGATGAAAACACTGACCGGTGTGGTCGAAGCGGTATCGTCTAGGACTCGCTTTCGGGAGGCCTGGGTTCAAATCCTGAGGACGGTTAACCTTTAGTGTGGGATTTTTCAGGTTTTCCCCACTCGCAAAGATTAAAGGTGGATTTAAATTTACTGTTCTGATTGGTATGTCCCTTGTCTATATATATTATGTGTTGGTGTTGTCTTTAGGAATTGGTTTCTGCGTCAAGCTGGTTCCTCACCAGGGGAGTCCCTCCACTGGCCATGTCCCGAGTGTGATCCAAAAGAATTATCCCTCCCCTTCGGGTACTGGGTTGTAAGATCCAGAAAGAACGCTAAACAAATATAAAGAAAAATACAGATGAAACCAAGATAGGTATTGAAATACATTACTCTTCGGAGACGACCAAATGATAAAACAGGAATATAAAGATTGCCTTCAACGAGCTGTTTACCTCATTGCATGAACTTAGTAAAGATTATAATCGAAGAATATCTTTAATTGAAATGAAAACTATGGCATTTTGTTAGATCATAAATAATAATTGATGATTTTATTTTGGAACAAATGTTCCATTTTCAATATTTAGAGTGCATAACATAATGAAGAAGATAAAGATTCAAACTTTCAGTGTTTTTTAAAACAAACTAGATGACAAAAGCTTCTCAGCTGAATAGAATAATTTATTTTTATTTTTATTTAAATTCAAATATACAGAATAAAGAAATATAATTACAAAAACAAACAAAGAGAAATACAAATAAAATAATACAAGCAATATAAAAAGAAGATACAGTAGTATTAACAAAATTTGAGACCGAATGAGCAGCGCTCGTGCTCGGTCGCAGTTCAGATATAATATTAAAATCAAAAATAATAATAATAATAATATAAATAAATAAGTAAAATAAAATAGGAACTAAAATATAATTACAGCGGCAATGGAATTAAGTATATAATATAATATTAACACTAGAGAAGAATAATATCGCACGTGAAAAGTAGGATTAACACATATTTCAAAATTATAGAATACAAATATAATATAGGTTGATTAATTCATACACATAGGCTATAAATTTATTTAATCAAATTTAAGATATTAACACGTTTCTAATTTTCTTGTTATATGTTAGTGGGTTACATGTTAGAAGTTCTGGGTGTAATTTAGTTAAAGCATTGTACAACCGAGGGCCAAAATTTATGCTATGCTTTAGACCAGCAGATGTGAGACATTTAGGTTCTACTAATGTTGAATTAATATTTCGTCTTGTGTCATAATTATGTGTCTGTAATACAAACTTATTACGATTTTTATGATAAAATTTTAACAGCGTATACTTATAAATTTGTTCAATATTAAATACATTAAATTCAGAATAAATTAATTTAGTTGGATAATCGAAACGTTTCTTCAAACAAATTTTAATTATTCGTTTTTGTAGTAAATTTAACGGACTAAGATTAATTTTTGTACTTCCACCCCAAACAATTATAAGGTAGAATAGGTATTTCCCACATTTATTCCGCGTTTAATTTCCTCTCGAGTGTGTTACTGTTGCTCATAGATATTTGAATTTTTCCACCTCTTCAAAAGGATAAATTTCCAATTTTTATATTTCCATTTCGTACTACATTCTGATTACGAGACATAATTATATACTTTGTATTTTTTTTTTTCCGGGATTCACTTCCAAACCTATTTCATTACTTGCTTCAAGTAAAATTACCGTGTTTCCCCTAATAGTTTGTGAACTTTATCCTAGCACATTCACGTGATCTGCTTAAAAAAACAACCCCATAAGAAATTATGTAATATAAACTAAATAGTAAAAGAGCACAAAGTCAACCTAAGGATCTACTGTCGGTGACTCAGGAGAAGACGAGAGCGGACTGAGGAGGAAGGGATGTGAACAGATAACGTAAGACAACACGTGCAATATTTGGACTGCAGTAAGCGGAAACATTAGGTCTCCTTCTGTTCAACTTAGCTTTAATTTCCATACGCATTGTTACTCATGTTTCCTGCACGAGTAATAACCTGGCTACTGGGATGCTTATCTGAGCGATGTTTATAATAATCAGCAGCGATAGTCAAGAAGGTCACATTCTTTCCGCTCGTCTTCTCCTGAGTAACGAACAGTAGATGTTTTCGTCCTGAACTGTGAAGCAAGCGGATTAAGACTTACATACTGTGCATGCTCAGTGGAGTGTTATGACTGGAACTTGAAAAATTCAGGTGTCCTAAATTTTGTTTTTGGGTCTATACATTGCAGAAATTATGTGGTAGGCAGCCGTTTCTATGACAACTGGTCATTTGATTGAATAGCCCCGTATGCTCAATGCTTTTTTCTTAACGTGGAATACTCTACTGGGTGTTCAGTTCAAAATGTGTCTTGGCTCGCTGTATGCCGTCATGTGGCTAGCTGATGAGTCTAGAGAATTCAATCTTCCTACACTTCCGCAGCTCAGGTGTATAAGCTAAGAGGCAGAGAAGTTGGCTAGCAAGTACGGCGTTCATTCTGAAGAGTACGTGCCGATACGTACGGTAACGCCGGTAGTGGCAGGAATGTGAACTGTTTGGAAATACGTACTGTCGGGATATGGGGAGAGGGTTAAGACGATTACTTACGTATTTGTTGACATTAACTTCGACGGTCAACATGAACACGGAACATTTGATTTGTGTTGTGGAATGTTACCGTACGCAACCGATGATAACAAATACCCTGCGTACGACTTGCGGCGCAAAACACAGTTCGAAAGAGGTTATGGTAGCACACAGACCGTACAGACCGCCATCTGTTGCTACGACGTTCAAGTTATACCGTACACGTTCTCAAGTTCAGATTGAAGAACTCCTTAAATAATAGGCAACTTCTCTAACATATCAGCTGAAACTCGCTTCAAATCTGTGACTCAACAACAGTGACGTCATGACACACTTTGAAATGAACACCCAGTAGTCAAACCGGCCATAGCAACACAAATCGTTATAGTAGGGCTGGAAACATCCCGCATTCTGTGTAGCGTTGACTCGCTTTCGAAACATCCCGTAGCCACCAGCTGCAGATGCATCATCCCGCCCGGGACGGAAACGAAAAGCTCTGGTCAGGAATCTCTTTGATGGAGGCCCTGGGATCGATTCCCTGTGCGCTCATGTGTTAGAGGACGGATTTCCCGCCGGACAGGATGTACGTGAGCTGCTATTATCGTTTCAGCTTTCAATTCTCGTGTCAGGAGATCGATAGCACCATCAGTCATCTCGTCACCCCGCCCGTCATCGCGGCCACTCCGGCTCAAGCACACCCTCTCCCTCCCCCGCCGGCCCAACCCCTCCAGAGTCCTTATCTCTCGCGTGTTCTTCTCTCTTCCTTGAGACCGGCTTTGGTCACGACAAGACACTTGGCATTCAATCATGATCAGCAGTCTTTCCGGCGCATCATACAGTGTTTCAAAAGTGCTTATACCGCATGTCCCACAAACGCCTCATCAATGTCTTTCAAATTACGAATTATGAATAGAAAACCTATTATTACGTTCTGTGATTAAATGCACGGTTAATTGGTAAATTATGTTGTAAGTTGCCACAGTCTGGCATCATCGCCGCTAACACACTTCTCTTTCTTCTTGTAATACAGATGTAAGAGGTCAACGAACTCAGGTCTATCTCCCTAGATGAATTACCTCTTACCTCCCTTGACGTTGCAAACTAGTTGCATCGTTCAGTCGCTTCAAATTAGTGGTTTTTAAATTACATTTACATGAAAATCGTCCACGCTATTGAAATACGCCAGAGGATAAACGATTCTTTATTATATTTTCTATCGATATGGGCAAAAGTCACGATCCTACTCACAGTAGTGACCGAATAAAAGGTGTTAAACTTTTGAAAAAAAAAATCCGTAGAAACTGACTATGAAATTTCCGCCAAGGGTGATGCGCTGTTGCGAAACTACTAAGATTTTCAGCCTAATTTTCTACTTAGGTTAACCGTGCACTTGCAGAATACATAATGGTTTTGTTATTTATATGATTTAGTCTGTTACCCCCTTCAATCTGCAGAGTTATAACACTTCCAATTTGTATCACTAGACTAGATTTTTTCGTTAAATTCTTAATATAATTATATGCTACCTTAAACTCCTGTGCAAACTTACATAGAAAATGTTAGAGAAGTTTTTAATTGTGTGTAAATGCACCCCCTACAAAAGGGTAGTTTCTCTTACACAAACTTAATCAGAGTTTGCACACAGAAAATAATTGCTATCTGTAACTTCTGTATAAAGTTTCTTAAAAATTCGTTTTATAGAGAAGTTGCTAATTTTTTCTAAATATACGCCCTGTAAATGGGTAGTTATTCTTATACAATCGTAACCAGGGTTTGTACATAAAAATATACCGGTATGCTACCTGTGACTTATGTACAAAAGTCATAAAAATCTCTTAGATAGGAGAGAAGTTATTAGTTTTGTATACATTTACCACCTGAGGAAAACTGTTTCTCTTATAGAGACGTAATTAGTGTTTGTACACAATATATATATATATATATATATATATATATATATATATATGTATGTATGTGTGATGGAATAGTAATATACTTTAAAAATAGCATTGATATTAGTGTAATAGAAGCTGAAATTGAGCACTGTAATTCACTTCATTTTAAGATTAAGCTTGATAAGAGTGAAATTTTTTTCACCGCCATTTATAGATCCCCTAAAAACAATAAAAATGATTTCATAGACAATTTAGAGCAGTATTTATCCAATTTAGAAGGTTGTCGCAACCATATTATTGTTGGAGACATAAACATAGACATATTAGAAAATAGTATAGATTTAATTGGCAGTAAATATATGAATGTTCTCCATGAATATGGTTTTGTAAATTATTTAAATGCCATCACTAGGCCTTCAATAATTTCTGGCACAAGGATCGATCATATATTTCTAAAAACTCAAAATAATTATAGCTTCATACCTGGCGTTCTATCTAGTGCTATTACCGATCATTATATTGTTTTTAGTTTATTAAAAATGTCTAACAATGAATACAATTCCAGGCCGTCTGTTACTCTCTCATCACAAAATATGCAACAAATTAATTATCCTGATTTGATTACAGATTTGCTAAAAGAAACCTGGGAATCTGTCTATAATTGTAATGATGCCAATGCCTGTTTTCAAATTTTCTACAATTTAATCATAAAGTATATAGATAAACATACTATTATAAACAGTAATCAGAAAATTTCTAATAAATCCAAGAAAATAAAACCCTGGATCACAGCCGGCATTATTAATTCTATTCGTACAAGAGACAAACTTGCTTTAAAAGTTAAAAAGAATCCAAGTAACGTACAACTAAAAAATTACTACAGGGCATATAGAAATATGTTAACTCTTATCATTCGAAAAACGAAAATTAAATATTATGAATCCAAATTTGATAGATACAAAAATGAACCTAAAAAATTCTGGCAAGTTATAAATGAAGCTACAGATGTAAATGTGCAAAATAAACAGCCAATCAAGGAGTTAAAAAACGATAAGGGTGAAATATTAAATTGCAGAAAAGAGATTGCAAACGAATTTAATAATTATTTTTCAGAGATAGGACACAAAGTTACTTCTAACATTAATAAGTCAAATTTTAACTCTTCTCTACAAAATGAGACACAAGATGAACATTTAGCTTCCTCTATGTTTCTTTTCCCTGTAACTGAAGATGAAATTATTATTTTGGTTAAGAAGTTAAAAAATAATGTTGCTCCTGGTATAGATGGAATTAAGAATAATACTTTCAAAATTATTATCAAATATATATTAAAACCCATGGTTCATATTTTTAACTTATGTTTTGTGCAAGGTATATTCCCAGATGTTTTGAAATGTGCCATAGTAATTCCAATATACAAATCTGGAGATAAAAATAATTTAAATAACTATAGACCTATATCTTTACTTCCAACATTTTCCAAATTGCTTGAAAAATGTTTAAAGAATAGATTAATAAATTATTTAGAAAAACATAAAATCCTCTCTAAAAATCAGTTTGGTTTCCGCAATAATATTTCTACTGATGATGCTCTTATTAATGTTACTGGAAAAATTATCAATGAACTAGATACCGGAAACAAATGTTTGGGTATTTTCTTGGATCTACGGAAAGCTTTTGACACTATCAATCATAATTTACTTTTGGACAAACTACATACTATTGGAGTTAGAGGTATAGTTTTAAAATTATTCCAATCATATTTTAGTAACAGAAGACAAATGACCAAAATTGAAGATCAATTTAGTGAATACAAATATATTGATATAGGTGTACCGCAAGGAACAATTTTGGGACCTATTTTATTTATAATATATGTTAATGATCTGCTAAATATAAATTTAGAAAAATTTAATGGATCTATATATTCATATGCGGATGATACAGTAGTTATTTTCAGTGGTTTTTCTTGGCAGGAAGCATATAGAAATGCTAATATAGGTGCTAACATTGTTAAAACATGGCTTAATTCCAACTTCCTTTCTTTAAATATATCTAAATCAACTTTAGTTCCTTTTTCGTTAACAGCTGCCAGTGTTCAAAATTTAAAATTTAGCGATAAATATAGACTAACAATACACAGTGAAAATTGTTTACATCCCAAAAGTTGTAAATGTCCACCTTTGAAAGCCACGTATGTCAAATATCTGGGTATCATTATTGATCAGAATTTAAAATGGCCTCATCACATTACTTATCTTTGTAAGAGGCTTCGTAAAACAATTTATAAATTCGTTAATCTTCGATGCTACTTACCTATTAGAGTTCTACGAAATGTTTATTTGGCCATTATTCAGTCTATCATTCAATATGGTATAATTGTTTGGGGTGGAAGTACAAAAATTAATCTTAGTCCGTTAAATTTACTACAAAAACGAATAATTAAAATTTGTTTGAAGAAACGTTTCGATTATCCAATTAAATTAATTTATTCTGAATTTAATGTATTTAATATTGAACAAATTTATAAGTATACGCTGTTAAAATTTTATCATAAAAATCGCAATAAGTCTGTATTACAGACACACGATTATGACACAAGACGAAATATTAATTCAACATTAGTAGAACCTAAATATCTCACATCTGCTGGTCTAAAGCATATCATAAATTTTGGCCCTCCGTTGTACAATGCTTTAACTAAACTACACCCAGAACTTCTAACATGTAACCCACTCACATATAACAAGAAAATTAGGAACGTGTTAATATCTTCAATTTGATTACATAAATTTATAGCCTATGTGTATGAATTAATCAACCTATATTATATTTGTATTCTATAATTTTGAAATATATATTAGTCCTACTTTTCACGTGCGATATTATTCTTCTATAGTGTTAATATTATATTATATAATTCCATTTCCGCTGTAATTATATTTTAGTTCCTATTTTATTTTACTTATATATTTATATTATTATTATTATTTTTTATTTTAATATTATATCTGAACTGCGACCGAGCACGAGCGCTGCTCATTCGGTCTCAAATTTTGTTAATACTACTGTATCTTCTTTTTATATTGCTTGTAAGTTATTATTTTATTTGTATTTCTCTTTGTTTGTTTTGTAATTATATTTCTTTATTCTGTATATTTGAAATAAATATATATATATATATATATATATATATATATATATATATATATATACACACTGTATATTCTACCTGTAACCTTTGTACAAAGTAACATAAAAATCTGCTAGGAAATTAGTTTTTAATTTTGTCTAATGCATTCCTCATAAATGGAAAGTGTCTGTTATACAAACGTAATGAGAATTTGTTCAATAAATAAATGTGTGTGTGTGCGTGTACACGCGCGTATTTCAAGAGGTTAATCTTTCAGATATTTCAAACAAAAAAGTTTAATACAGTTTTGCTCGGTTTTGCTTTCTTTTCGAGGAAAAAAAAAAAGCTTTATATGAAATATTTCATAGCGTGTTTTGGAAAAGCCATTGATTCAATTCCCAATGTGCTTAGTAAATTTAAGAGAGGAGTGTATTATGACAATAAATGATTGAAAGAATTGTAGTTTTGACCTTTAAATGTGCAGAAATTTGATCCGAACAAATGTAACATTTTAAAATTTGTTTGCAGAACGAAATGTTACATTTGTTCGGATCAAATTTCTGCACATTTAAAGGACAAAACTAAACTCCTTTCAATCATTTATTGTCATAATACGCTGCTCTCTTAAATTGTCTGAGCATATTGGGAATTAAATCAATGGCTCTCTCAAAACACGCCATTAAATATTTCATATAAAATAATGTTTATCTCGAAAAGAAAGCAAAAACGAGCAATATTGTGTTAAACGTTTTTTGCTTGAGATATCTCACAGAATAACCGCCTGAAATTAATGACATTAGTTACGGTTAAACCTGTATATGATAGCTGCAATTTTTGTACAAAGTGCCATAAAAATCTGCTTGGAGAGGAGTTTTTAACTTTGTATAATGCATCCCATATAAATGGGAAGTTTCTGTTATAAAAACGTAATCAGAGTTTGTACCCAAAAACTTATGTGCTACATGTAACTTGTGTACAAATTTTCATAAAAATCTGTTACATAGGAGAGAAATCATTACTTTTGTCCAGCTAGATTTGCGTTCTGACTCAGTGTACAGTAATGGCAAAAAAAAAAAAAAAAAACGGACCGACACTTGTAGCTGATTTGAGAGCCTTGTTCACTCCAGAGCACGATAGACTAGTAACTAAGACTTTCGTGGTTCGAATCGTGCCTGGGAAGGAAACTTTTTTTTGTTCCTTATTCAAATTTATTCCCAATCCTTTTCGATTGCTGGTAAAATTCATGTTCTGGGAATAATAAATTAATTAAGTAGTAAAATATCGCTGCAAGTATTAGGAATAAATTTCCAATAAGAAAAAAAAAATCCTTTCCCGGCAGGATAGTATTTATTTTTATTTAACCTGGTACAGATAAGGCCGTCAGGCCTTCTCTGCCCCTCTACCAGGAGATTCCAACTATAATATGAACAATAAAATTACAATTAGTATTAAATTTACAATTACAATTACAAATAAAATTACAATTATTATTACATTTACAATTACAATTACAAATAAAATTACAATTAGTATTACATTTACAATTACAATTACAAATAAAATTACAATTAGTATTAAATTTACAATTACAATTACAAATAAAATTACAATTAGTATTAAATTTACAATTACAATTACAAATAAAAATCAAAGTACGAAAAGATTACCTCACTAATTAAAGCTAGATAATTTATCAACAGTAATCTCACTAGACGTTTTGATTTATCTAGAGAAAATCAAAACTCGAGTGGGATTTAATTGACTATTACACGATTAGATGAAAGTATATAAAGATTAGAAGTAACGAAGTACTCCAATACAATAAAATATTAATTGACTTACGAAAATACAACTGTCTTCAAATGTATTATTGTACCATCTCAACATTACAAATATTACGCTAGATGTATGCTAGATGGCAGTAGTGAGCAATGCCTTCTCGTCGAGAAGTTTTCGATCTATTATACACGATGGCAATGTTACTAGTCAAGAAGGCTTTGTTGATTCAGTTTCATTTTTATTAAAATGCAACATTCCACTTCAATTAAACGAATCCCAGTAATCAACGTCACTTGGCAGATGATTTTCAATAAATCTTAATATTAAACAATCTCTGATACGTGACTATCCATAATATCATATAGCAGAAGCTATAACATAACCTAACTAATATACACAAGTGTTAGAAAAGTTTTAATTAACGACGATGACATAAAAAATAAACATGAATAATTTTAAAAGGAATAATTACTGAATATACAATTTTCAAATTTGAATGTGGTTGGTGGTTCATTTCATGTTATATTGGACGTGTGCGTAATAGAAGTGGAACTCGTTGATTTAGGCCTACATGGTGTATTAAACTTATTCAGGATTTCCGAATGGTGCTCTTCATTTATTTGTAAATCGGATTTCAGAAGATGCATAGGTATGATCAGTGATTTTGATTAATTCTTGTTCTTGAATGCCAATGCGAGTCATATTTGAAACTGCTGTGCATTGACTGGAGTGGTTTGGAATTTTATATATATATATATATATATATATATATATATATATATATTTTTTTTTTTTTGACGTCCAGACCAGCGCAGTTTCAAATGTTGGCAAACAAAGAAACAAATGCTAGGGACGCGATAAAATTGTGCGATAAGCAGCCATGATTGGTTGAAATACGTCCTTTCGTACCGTTTTATTGGTCAAAAGTAGTATGACGTAGTAAGAGTGTAATAGTCATAGAAAAACAAAGAATATTTTATATTTACTTATTTACAAATTAAATCTAGAATAACAAAATTGTATAGTGATGAAATTACTGGATATTGAAATATTTTGTGATAGATTAAGGAAACTATTTACAAGAAATCAATTACTGACCAAGTGCCTAGTAAGTTTGCGTTTGAATTGAATTTTATTTCGACAGTCCCTGATGCTAGCAGGTAGCGAATTCCAGAGTCTTGGCAGGGCTATTGTGAAAGAAGATGAGTATGAGGAGGTGCGATGGGATGGTATTGTTAGTATTGTTTCATGACGAAAGCGTGTGTTCAGATTATGTTGGGAAGAAAAGTAAGTGAAGTGAGACGACAGGTACGAAGGAATAGAACCACGAAAGTCTTAGTTACCTGTCTGTCGTGCTCTGAAGTGAACGAGGCTCTGAAAAAAGCTACAAGGGTCGGTCCTGTTTTTATTGCCACTACTGTACATTGCACAACATAAATAAGAGATTAAAAAATGAAAAATGTTGAAGTTCAATGTTACTTCTAACTTGTGGTAGAATCTCTCGAAAGACAAATGCAAAACAGTGTATTACGATCTATCGGTTTTTAATGTTATTAAAGTTGTCCTCATATAGTAGCCTATCAAATTTATTTCTAAATAACGAATAACAGTTCGATATTTCACAAATATTTTTCCATTTCCTCTCCTCCCCTCCACTTTTAACCTCGAACCGAATCATCAGTTTGGATTTCATACGTTTCATAAAAGCTTGTATATGCATGAAACCGTGAATAAGTAACAATGATGTATGGCAATTGCTGGCTATAAAAATAAACATTCCAATTGAAACAGCGCGACCGAATTGGACTGTAAATAGAACTGGTGGCAGTAAATTATTAAGAAAACAAAAACATTAAATTGAGACCACGTGTCTAGAGTTAGCAGTCAGAATTGTGCACCACTGTGTTGGTGCTAATGGTGGCCTAGATTAATACCGCACAAATCATGTATTTGATTCTCGGAAGAGATCATCGTTTTAGAGAGATAGATAATTTAATGTCATTCAGCAAATATACAGCCCATAGACAATGTCAAAATACAAATATATAATACATGTAATTTACAATTTATTTTTATATTTTCAGATATGTCTAGTGATATAATAAAATAAGTATATATAAATTTCAATCATAAGACACATCTGTTTTGCAAATGTTTATTTGCTATATGAATATGGAATATATTAACGTTTTCGCCTTATTGGGCATCATCAGATATAATAAAATATGTAATCTGAACCTTGATCAAATTGAGCAAATAACAAATGAGCACTGTATTATACATGGTGTTGGATCTTCATGAGCTTTATGTATAAAAGTATAAATAAAATGAAGGATAATTAATTTCAATGTGATGCAAACTTTTAAAATTGAAATTGAAATTGATTGTGTGTGTATATATATATATATATATATATATATATATATATATATAACTCATGTTAGAGTATGAATACAAATTAATCAATTAGAATTATACGATTTATCATTGATGTTAAAATAAATTATGACTAAAATGAATAAAATGAATATATTAGCTTAAAAATTAATTAAAATTCACATTGTTCGAAGAATGTCTTAAGGTACTATTTACAATATTGATGTTGTATTGTGACTGATGGATCTTATGTTGTCGATTGGTTGCAATTATACATGTAGAATTTCCCGGTCGGGGCAAGTTACCTGGTTGAGGTTTTTTCCGGGGTTTTCCCTCAACCCAATACGAGCAAATGCTGGGTAACTTTCGGTGCTGGACCCCGGACTCATTTCACCGGTATTATCACCTTCATTTCATTCAGACGCTAAATAACCTTGATGTTGATACAGCGTCGTAAAATAACCCAATAAAATAAAAAATATAAAAAAGAAACTCCTGACGTACCGTTATTCAATAATCGCGTGACGTACTGAAGAAATGTCTCACTGAAGGAACGTCTGATGCACTGAAGAAATTCCTGACATACTGAAGAAACTCCTGACGTACTGAAGAAACTCCTGACGTACTGAAGAAACGCCTGACATACTGAAGAAATGCCTGACATACTGAAGAAATGCCTGACGTACTGAAGAAACGCCGGAAATACTGAAGAAACTCCTGACATACTGAAGAAACTCCTGACATACTGAAGAAACTCCTGACATACTGAAGAAACTCCTGACGTACTGAAGAAACTCCTGACGTACTGAAGAAACGCCTGACATACTGAAGAAACGCCTGACATACTGAAGAAACGCCTGACGTACTGAAGAAACGCCTGACGTACTGAAGAAACGCCGGAAATACTGAAGAAACTCCTGACATACTGAAGAAACTCCTGACATACTGAAGAAACTCCTGACATACTGAAGAAACTCCTGACATACTGAAGAAACTCCTGATATACTGAAGAAACGCCTGACATACTGAAGGAACGTCTGATGCATTGAAGATACTTGTGACGTACTGAAGAAACTCCTGACATACTGAAGAAACGCCTGACATACTGAAGAAACGCCTGACATACTGAAGAAACACCGGACATACTGAAGAAACGCCTGACATACTGAAGAAACGCCGGAAATACTGAAGAAACTACTGACATGCTGAAGAAACGTCTGACATACTGAAGAAACGCCTGACATACTGAAGGAACGTCTGATGCACTGAAGAAACTCTTGACATACTAAAGAAACGCCTGAGGTATTGCAGAAATGCTTGTGTTGAATAAACTCCTGACGAATTAAGAAACGCCTGGAATACTGAAGGAATGCCTGACGTACTGAAGTAATGCCTGACGTACTAAGGAAACGCCTGGAATACTGAAGGAATGCCTGACGTACTGAAGGAATGCCTGGCATATTGAAGGAACGCCTGAAGTACTGAGCAAACTCCTGAAGTACCGAGAAAATTCGTGAAGTAGGCCTACTGAGCAAACGTCTGAAGTACTGGACAAACGATGAATCACTGAACAAACACTGAAGTACGATGAAGCACTGGAAAAACGCCTGAAATACTAAACATACGTTGAAGCACTGAACAAACTCCTGAATTACTGAACACATGATGAAGCACTGAACAAACGCTAGAAATACTGAACATACGCTGAAGTACTGAACAAACTCCTGAAGTATTAAACATAAGCCGAAGTACAGGTTGCTGAACAAACGTTTGAATTATTGAACATACGCTGAAGCACTGAACAAACGCCTGGCATGGTAAACGAACGACGGACGTAATACTGAGAAACCGCCTGAAAAGCCACCTGACGTAGTACTCAACAAACTTCTAAAGAACTGAATGAAAAATAGAAGCACTGAACAATAGTGAAGTGTGAAATTCTGCTTAATTAGAGAGGATATTTCGATGTGCGCTCATTGACAGTTCCCTTGTGAGTAAGAGAGTGGGTATAGCATGTCTCATTCTGCATATTCCTTTTACCTGTAATTTTGTGCAAAGAAATTGTTGGATGAATTTCTGGCCCGTAACTATCAGAAGAAACACGAGCACCATAATGGCTGAAGCGTGGCGCTCGTGTTTCATCCAGAGATGCTTTGTCGCGTCCGCCATAACCTGGAGGCAATTATCTGTCTGCAGCGATAATTACCGGAGCAGCGCTGGTTTATAACATAATGCTGATGCCGGACCATTTATTTAGTTGTTGTAATTGGACCTCCGTTGCTTAGCAACAAAACACCTCGTGCCATACAGTGATTATGATTTATATTATAAAGTTTAGAGGAAGCCGGACACTGAGGGTCTTCCTCTCCCCCTCGTAAACAGATTACACCCTTGCTGTACTCACCCCATTATTTCCTCTACCAATAGCACGGATGTTATCAATCACGAGACAGATAGCAACTTGTTCGCTATTCACTCACCGAGTAGAAAAGCAGACCTAGCAACACCCTATGTAATGATGATTTCTATTTATGATTATGCTAACTACCGTAGTTTGATGGAGGTTGGTGAAAGAAGAGTCTATAATATAATGTGTCTATGTGTAAGCTTATGTATAATATTTATATTTATATAATAGATCGTTTCGAAAGTATTTTCCTATAAATGTTTCTCTCTCGACTTCGAGTTGGTAGGCGACGGATCATTATTTCTTTTGAGCAGAAAGTGAAAGAATAGGGTCAAGAAGTGGATCAATATGATAAGGAAATGGAATAACAGTGAAGAATTGGGACAATATGATTGAGAAGTTGCATATTTTCAATAAATGGCAAAATACGAACAAGAATTGGAATTATGCTGCCAAGAAGTGCGACAGTATGATCAAGAAGTGGAAGTATAATTGTCAAGAAGTGGGACAGCATGATCAAGAAGTAGACGTATATTGTCAAGAAGTGCGACAATATGATTAAGAAGTGGAAGTATAATTGTCAAGAAGTGGAAGTATAATTTTCAAGAAGTGAAAATTTAATCAGAAGTGAAAGTATAATTTTCAAGTAGTCGGACAATATAATCAAGAAGTGGAAGTATAATTTTCAAGAAGTAAAAATATAATCAGAAGTGAAAGTATAATTTTCAAGAAGTCGGACAATATAATCAAGAAGTGAAAATATAATCAGAAGTGAAAGTATAATTTTCAAGAAGTCGGACAATATAATCAAGAAGTGGAAGTATAATTTTCAAGAAGTGAAAATATAATCAGAAGTGGAAGTGTAATTTTCAAGAAGTCGGACAATATAATCAGAAGTGGAAGTGTAATTTTCAAGAAGTCGGACAATATAATCAAGAAGTGGAAGTATAATTTTCAAGAAGTCGGACAATATAATCAAGAAGTGGAAGTATAATTTTCAAGAAGTGAAAATATAATCAGAAGTGGAAGTATAATTTTCAAGAAGTCGGACAATATAATCAAGAAGTGGAAGTATAATTTTCAAGAAGTGAAAATATAATCAGAAGTGGAAGTATAATTTTCAAGAAATGGGACAATATAATCAAGAAGTGGAAGTATAATTTTCAAGAAGTGAAAATATAATCAGAAGTGGAAGTATAATTTTCAAGAAGTGGAAGTATAATTTTCAAGAAGTGGAAGTATAATTTTCAAGAAGTGAAAATATAATCAGAAGTGGAAGTATAATTTTCAAGAAATCGGACAATATAATCAAGAAGTGGAAGTATAATTTTCAAGAAGTGAAAATATAATCAGAAGTGAAAGTATAATTTTAAGAAGTCGGACAATATAATCAAGAAGTGGAAGTATAATTTTCAAGAAGTGAAAATATAATCAGAAGTGGAAGTATAATTTTCAAGAAGTGAAAATATAATCAGAAGTGGAAGTATAATTTTCAAGAAGTGAAAATATAATCAGAAGTGGAAGTATAATTTTCAAGAAATCGGACAATATAATCAAGAAGTGGAAGTATAATTTTCAAGAAGTGAAAATATAATCAGAAGTGAAAGTATAATTTTAAGAAGTCGGACAATATAATCAAGAAGTGGAAGTATAATTTTCAAGAAGTCGGACAATATGATCAAGAAGTGGAAGTATAATTTTCAAGAAGTCGGACAATATGACCAGATGTTCGCTAATGATGATGAGGATGATGATGATGATGATCATATTTTTATTATTATTATTATTATTATTATTATTATTGTTATTGTTATGAGAAAGGGAAGAAATTAGACTAGCATAACATGATAAGAAGGTGGAAGTCGAAGAAGAAGAAGAAGAAGGAGGAGGAGGAGTAGGAGAAGGAGAAGAAAGTGAATTATGCGCATGAAGATGCCAAGAAAAGCGATTCCTATAAAGATAACCGCGATGAAAGGTAAAGGAAGATGACATGGAGAAAACGAAGGCGCCGGGTTCCTCGTGCAAGCACCGTGTCTCTGGCAGAGATCTGTTTAAGAGAGTCTTGCCCTCGCCGAGGTCTCCTTTGCGGCGTCGCTCACCTTGGCTGCGGCTGATGTCATCTGTTATCAAGCAAAACGAATTTCCATGGAAACAAGAACGTGACAGCTATTAGCCGAGGAGTCCTCGCGGCGCCGCTGTGACACCCAGGTGGTTCATTTTGAAAGGAAGCAATTAGCCTAATTGCCAATGACTCGTCCGTCACTTCAAGAAGGCAGACGGGTGCTCGTCTATTTGAATAGTTCCTCACTTGTGTGAGAAAATTTGCATAGTTTCAGGGGTAGCGCGAGAAGACATCTCTGCCTACAACCAATCCTCATCCGTCTTTCGCTCTCTATGTTGAGTTTTCAGAGAAAAGAGACTTCTTTTGTTACGAGTTGTCATGGAAATGTCTGCTTTCTGCGTTCACTTTTTTTTTTTAGAAAGAGTCCATTCTTGTATGTTTCCATAGAGACCAGGATCTTTTTTAATGTAGCTTTCCAAAAGAAGTACTTCTTTACTCCCTGCTTTTCTGAAGTTAGATATTTTTAATTGTGGTTGTTAAGTTCACATTTAAAACTGCACTCAATTAAGGAACCAATCATGTAATCTATTTTAAACGAAAGCCATTCTAAATCGGTGGTAGTGGTAGTGGTAGTGGTAGTGGTAGTGGTAGTGGTAGTGGTAGTGGTAGTGGTAGTGGGGGTGGTGGTGGTGGTGGTGGCGGTGGCGGCGGCGGCGGCAGCAGCAGCAGTAGTAGTTTGCCTGGCAGAGTTAAGGCCATGAGGCCTTCTCTTCCACTCAACCAGGTTTCAATAATATACATGAAATACAAAATTAGAAAATTACAAATAGTCAAGATCGGTTACATAATATATAAAATAAAATAGAATATTACACATAATCAAAATCGGTTACATAACATAAGGGGAATACACACACACACACACACACACAATTTATGTATAAGACCTAAAATGCTCGAGATAAATTCGACGATTAATTCACTTGAGATATATTATACAGTTATATACTAATAGGAGAATACATGTGGGTTACAAGACATAAAATGTTGATTAGCAAACTCGTACTAAATGGCATACAAACACAAATGATTAAGTAATATATCAAGATAATAAAAAAAAAGAAAATAAAAAAGAAGAAGAGAGAGGAGAAAAAAAATAACAACTTGGTCATTTAAGACTATTTAGAAACTTCCACAAGGGTCGAGTTCTGTTCAATAAAAACATTTCTAAGCAGAGTGTACTTAAAAGTAATATACGTTACAAGAGCGGTATGTTGACGTTTTCATGTTCGAGGAAAGATTGAAAAAGCGAAACGTAGTTGAGCTTTTTTAATTTCCGAGAACATGAAAACAAACATACCGCTCGTGCATCGTACATTATTTTGTGCGAAGATCGTTTATTACATACCTGAAAGATGAATTTCTAATTAGTTGCAATGAAATCTCCATGTTGGTTTCTGTTTAATGACGGCAACTTCGGAAAACCAAAATATCTTTCTTCAACATTGTTGCTATAAAATGTTTTCTGTGTTTAGTATACTCCAGCAGGCCGTGATGTACGTCTGTTTCCCCCCCCCCCAGTCTATAAATGCGAACTTAAAACAAACGGTAAGGTTATGTAATGATTTATTTTTCATGTTAATATTTTAACAATATTATTTATATAACATATTGCAGTAATGACATCGGCATCTGGAATCTCGTTGATTTTTTCACGGCTTCCTTAATGTTACTTGTATCAGGAATGCAATAAGTTTCGTGGAGTAGTAGAGTTTACTTAATTTTTGCAAATATTTAAAAACAATAATTAACATTGCAATTTAGGTGAAATTGCAGTGGTAAGTTTCCAATTTATAATTATTACTATGTTAAACGTCTCTAAAAATAATATGTTAAAAGCCTAAAGCAGTAAAATGAATGTCGCTTTTAAGCGGTAAGAAGAGGGAAATTGTTATGTGTGTTACGTTGGGAATACTGAATGTTACCACACACTTACCGCGTATTTGTTCTGTGCGGAAAACAAGCAAATACGCACGATCTCGCACAAATGCAATTTATAGGACGTTGTGGTTATTATTCCTTATTATGGGCATATGGCAGTCGTCAATTAATACCAAGCAATATAGCAATTAGAAGTGATAAAGTTCTAGACTAGAATTTCTTGTAAACCACTACTGGAAACAAGATTATAAATCTACTGCCACGACTCGAAGAATATATGAAGTCGAGGGTGAAGATGCTGTTTGTGAGATTGTAACACAAAGTTAGTTCCAGCGTTTAAATAACAGAGAAGGAGATATTAAAGATTTACAACGTCCTGGAAGAAGAAAACTATGAAATATCGAGAATACACGCTAAATTTTGGAAGAAGATCATCAAAAGCGTACTTGTAGGTTGTTGAAAGAATTTGGTGCTATACATCGCCACATTCAGACGCTTAGAAAATCATACAGAAATCCTAAATTTGTAGGTACTTCATGAATTTACACCTTAACAGGCTCAACGCAGAGTGGATGTCTTCAGTCAGCTTATCATTAATCCTATGGATGGTAGATTTATCAAGATAATGTGACATGTGATGGAAAATGGGTGTTACCGCAACCCTGATACTTCAAAACAGTGGCTCGATTCTCGTCAGTCTACCAAAGCCGTCTTAAACAAAATGGAAGTAGTGTCTGGTGGAATTTTCTGTGTGTGATTCACAGGTTATTTGTTCCAAAAGGACGTGCAGTCAATGAGGATCTTTATTCTCGACAGTCTATGAAGTTTTGAGAGAGAGATACCCCGCATTATTTAATGAAAATACAGGGTGATTCAGACCACCCGTAACAGTAATTTATTTCGGAAACTAGTGCCTGAAAATTTTCGATTCAAAAATATTTATAACTAAACCACATGTGAACTTTCACTTGAGCTTGATTTCATCAATAAGCCTTAACAGGAAGTAGGGTCAGTGGCGTATCACTTTAAAATTTCAGATGGGAGTTGGGTCAAATAGGGTACCATTTGATAGAGCTCTTCAAAACAAACAACTTTCATAGGAAACGTTTTTATCAATTCCTACTCTTTATCGCCTACTCATTAACATCACCGCCTTCTAGACAAGATATGAACCTGCTGTTGTGGTTCACCAGCGAATGGGGATTATAAAGAATGGACACTTCGCGCCAGTACCTTTGATGTAGCCGGACTGATTTCAATGACCTTCAAGCCAGCTAAAGCGTCAGATTCTGCTTTCTCCCTAGAGTTGGCGCTGACATCACACCAACTAGCAGTCGATATAGCGGAAATATAACACATACAATTAATACATCTAGGTATATTATGTACTCAAAATAAATTGGATCCATAAAATAATAAATCCTTCATTAACTGCAATGTCTAGACTCTAGAGTTCCTTTATAATGAGAGTTGAGACATTGACCCCAACAACAATTAAAATATGTAATGATTTGATAGCACTGAAAATGGAAAAACAAAACTCTTACGAGAAGTAAAACCATATACCTATATTACATTATATACAAATATTAAACGAATTCGATACTTAATTTTATAATGTATTATATTATTTTATAATATAATTTATGATATCTGAAATATAAAATATTATTATTACAACTAGTTTGTCACTGAGAAATAAGGAAAAGCTGTTAACTTGAATTTATTTGAAGCAAAGCGTTACTGGATTATGCAATAAGGTAGGCGATGTTTGGATCCTGTGCCTTAACTCTATTCTCAATTATTATCTTAGCGTATGCTCGATTACACTACCTCTAGCGCTTGAAAGTGGAACTGGCCGCTGGCGTACAGAGAAACAAAACACAGGAAAATTCGCTCAGTGTCCATTCTTTATAATCCCTATTCGCTGGGTTCACTTCTTTTGTAGGTTTACCCTATTTTGTAAACAAGTTTTCTTCCATGTTGATATACAGATAAGTTTGCTTTGCCGTTTGCGGGCTTTGAACTCTGATCTGGTGTTAACTTAAGTCAAGATTCTGACAACTAACCTGGCAAGGTTGCTCGATTTCATAATTTTTACCTGGGGATAAACTTCTGAATAATGAAGAAAAGGAAGAAGAAGAAGAATAAAAATAAATACAGCTAAATAATCACTGAAGGGAAAGGTCTTCTGCATGTGCATGGAATGTTTCATTCTTGCTCTCTTTCTAAGCCAAAGTCGCAGTCCACTGTTTGACCACATTTCACAGTGTGCAAACACTATCTGATTTGATATGGATCAAATAGCTACATGAATGGAAAGCGAACAGTATGGCTGGAATTTTGTCCTCTTGGTGAGCGACTGAGTGACCACATTTTACAGTGTGCAAATACTGCCTGATTTGATATGGATTAAATTGTACGAACTGGATTGTGAAATGTAACATACAGGGAGTTCCCGAAATATATCGACAAGCTCTTCGAAGGTGTTAATTTTAATTATGCAATGTAAGAGTGTATTTTGTGTAAGTGATCGATGTAACGAGTTTTATTTGTGTTTAAAATCACAGGAACCATCTTGACTCGACTTCGTAGAACTTAAGAATATCTTTGCGATTCAAAATTTAACTTTAAAGCAGTGGTTCCCAAACTTTTTGGAGGTGCGACCCAATTTTGGGCGAGACTTCTGTATCGGACTCCCATTACCGAACTGGTGGGTACTTAACCCCAACGGAAAAATACAAATCCCTGTCAAATAAGCTATTATTTTCCCTACAATTACTGTACCACCCAAAAAATGATCAAAATAGAAGAATATATTGCAATAATAACACAAAATATTACATGAACGTAATTTATAATAGCCTACCTTGCTGATATTTTCGAACACTTAAACTACTTTGAATGGTAGTTCGCTATGCCAAGATATTAACATAACAGTCAGGAGTAAAATCAAAGGATTTATAAGGAAACTTAATTTCTGATAAATATCATTTGACAAAATGAAACTTCATTCATTCTAATCTATTGAAATTATTGGATTATTAGTGGGTGCTAAAGGCATGATTACAAAAAAAGAAATTATTAATTTCTACAAAGCGTTCAATATTGAATCCTCTTTAGCCAAGACGGTTTCTTTCACAGTTCTAAAATATTCAATCTCTTTTCTGAGAAATCACATATACTGTATAAAGTAAATTAATAGTAGAATAATAAAAATTATATTTTTCACGAAAATTGTAGACTAAGTATTTGCTGATACTTGTATATTTGGTATACTTTGTCCTTCAGGGCAACCCCTATTTTAGGGAAAGCTTGTTGAAATCTAATAAATAAATAAGTAAATAAATAAATAAATAGGTAATAAATAAATAAGTAATAAATAAATAAGTAAATAAATAAATAAGTAAGTAAATAAGTAAGTAAATAAGTACATAAATAAGTAAATAAGTAAACAAATAAGTAAACAAATAAATAAGTAAATAACTAAGTAAATAAATAAGTAAGTAAGTAAAAAATAAGGAAGTTAGTAAATAAATAAATAAGTAATTAACTAAGTAAGTAAATAAGTAAGTAAATAAATAAGTAAATAAATAAATAATAGAAAACTTGGCTATGTATCATACGACGAATACCAAGTTTGTCTTTGCGGTTATACAATTAAGTTTGTACAATTTTATTTTAAATAGTTTTTTAATCTTTTCCGGAAGACACTCAAAGCAAAACAACAGTCACAGATGGATAATAAATCCATTTTTGGACAGGTGCGTTCAATTGGGTGAAATTTCAAACTCCTCACTATATTAACAATTTTCGTTACATTTGTTCGGATCAAATTTCTGCACATAGGACAAAACTAAAATTCTTTCAATCATTTATTTTCATAATACGCAATTCTCTTAAATTGACTGACAAAACACGCCACTCTTGCTAACTCCTAAAGTACAGTCTTAAAGAGTTTGCGTAATAATTCCTTAAAGTATAAACGCATAATGGTAAGTGTCCTTAATTTAGAATTACCATGAAGCACGGTCTATTTTAGCAATAAATCTTTCTTACAATAAGGACTGTGCAATTGACAATTGCTGCTATAGATTTTTAACATTCCCTCTTTAAAGAAATCTAATTATTAGAGCGAACCTCATAGAGAACATTTCACACACGTATGTATAAAATCCTTTGTAGCAAAGACAGATTTATACAATCTCGGAATTGTTTTTCAGTGCGATAGCTGTTGCTATAGCAGCGGAATGTCATTTCGAAAAGTAAAGTTTTTGATGTTTTCAGGGTTAGGTCATAACAATAGAAACTTGTAATCCACTTTAATGTTGCTCTGGGTGCCTGAGCCCCACGGCATTGTGAACTAGTCTCCAGAGGCTTCTCCCCATCCCCACAGCACACCAAATATTTATAAAGCAGAGTAACAAAAAAGCTGAGAATAAAGGTTTCACCCCACCCTTAACGTTTGATTTATTAACACAGACTTCACTGCCTTCAGTCAACCTCTGCAAGGCGCTCAGAGTGTGGGGCTTTGTTCCCTTTGGGTAATTCTGGCAACCTAGATAATTTCCTTGCGCTTTTTAATATACTTTATTACTATCTGTATTCGGTGGTTACTAAATTTAGTAGTAGCTACATAAATACGTTTGTAAGTAGAAGGTAACAAATTTGATGCAACTTGAGCTAATACAGTAGCGTGCAAATTAATCCGAACAACGTAATTACTTATGCAAAAACACTCAAACGGGATAAAAAAAAAAGGATCTAAGACATACCTCAGTAATCTATGTGGCCTCCCTTGTTCCTAATAACAGCTCTGAGACGATTTGGCATGTATTCCACTAATTTACCACAAATATTCTTCATTTCTTCATCGCGAAACCATACAGCAATGAGGGCAGAAATCATCTCCTCCTTTGTAGAACAATCCATTTTTTGCATTCTTCTTTTGCAAATTGACCACAAGTTCTCAATGTAGTTGATGTCTGGTGAGTTGTCTGGCCAGGGGAGTACCTGAATATTCTTCTTGTTGAAGAATTCTGTAGTTTTTCGAGACGTATGGCATGGTGTCAGGTCTTGTTGGAACACATCTCTGCCATCCGGAAATGATTTTTGCAGCTGGGGTACGATTCTGGTTTCCAATAAGTGAATATATTTGTCAGAATTCATCATTCCCTTGACAGGTATTAATGCTCCAGGGCCTTCATGTGTAAAACAACCCCAAAACATTACTTTAGGGGGTATTTGGGTGCTTGTTGGAGATGAGCTGCTGTTACTTTTTCGGATCCTATCCGTACATAAGAAACACGGTGGCCGTGAAGCTCGAAATGAGACTCATCGGAAAAAAGTACATTCTTCCAGTCATTCACTGTCCAGTGTTGATGTAATTTTGCCCACATTAAGCGTTTTTTGCACATAACAGGGGTTAGCAGTTGCTTCTTAATAGGCTTACGAGCCCTTCGTCCAGCTTCCAAAAGCCTACGCCGCACTGTTGTGACGTGAATATTCGCCCCAGTGGTAGCCATTAACTCGCGGGTTAAGTGGACAGCAGTTAGTCTAGGATTTAATTTACTTTTCCTGACAATTAAACGATCATCTGCAGGTGAAGTCGTCCTTTTCCGGCCACAGTTTCCTTTTTTCTGGGGTGTGATGGATCTAGTCTCCCTGTATCTTTTATGATCGAATTAACAGTAGCCAAACCGATGTGACATTCTGCAGCAATTTGCCTCTGTGTTATAGAAGAATGGTCTGCTAATGTTATAATTTTAGACCGTTTTCGTGGAGTTGTATCCATTTGTGAAGACGACAGAATGTACACAGGATTGCAGTATTAAGTCTTCAACACAATCGAAATGCTTATAAGTACAAAACGATAGGCAAAATGTCACATATTATAAAAAAATAATAACGACAGACCTTAAATAATGAAATTACACGTACTACAGATGTCAATTAAAGCGGTATGAGCAGCTGTGAGGCCAACAATGATAGAAAATGTAAAAATATGTCGTGTTCGGATTAATGTGCACGCTACTGTATTTGCTAGTTTTCTTAACTAATCCATGTAGTGTCATGTAAATTATATTCATTACCATCATTATTATCACAATACGTCATTGTGTCCGGAATTCAAGAGTTCAAATCCCACAGAAGGCGATGATTTTTAAAAGGTAATGAATCTCTTAGCTTGGATTTCTTGAGGAAGAAAGCAAAGATGGGAACTATGTTTTAGGTATACGTCGCGTGAAAGGAACCTCCCCTTAACTCTTGCAATACTAAGGGAGAGAGGGGTATTTTGTGCCCACCTTTTACAAAAATTCATATTTTAAATATGTAATTGATATACAAGGTGTTAAAAAAAGTATCCAATATTTTAGGAGGTGCTAGTATGCATCAAAACAAGAAAATAATGTCCAATAAACATGGATCCTACAACACATACTTTCTGAGATCTGAACACATGTTCATAGGAGGTGCTCAATGTTACGTCCATTTATGGCAATGCATTTCTCTGCCCTTCGGCGTAAGGAATCACGCACTCTTTGAAATTTGTTTTAATACATTAATAAGAAAGTCCTGATAACGATCCCCAGTTAATCTCTGTGGTAGCACGTATGGTCCTATTAATCTATCACCAAGAACGCCTGCCCATAAGTTGATTGAGAATCGGTGCTGATGCCTTGTTTCTTCAACTGCATGGGAATTTTCATCAGCCCACACATGCTGATTACGAAAATTCACAACACTATCTCTGCTGAACCCCGCTCATATCCGCAACCAGACTTTTGTTTTCAGTATTCCTTGCGACGTATCAGTATTCCATACCAGGGGTGTCAACTACGGTATGATTATCTGGTAGTCTGCTGTATTTTAGGGCAGAAAAATGCATTGCCATGAATGGACGTCACGTTGAGCACTTCCTATGAACAAATGTTCAGATCTCAGAAAGTATGTGTTGTAGGACCCATGTTTATGAGACATTATTTCTTGTTTTGATGTATATTATCACCTCCTAAAATATTGGATACTTTTTTTTTAACACTCTGTATATTAGGAATATAAAAATAATATTTATTCTCAGTTATGAATCCTTCTATCTTATTGTGTTATTGTATAATCGTTTTCACCGGCAGTTTTACTAAAATATGAAAATATGTCGAGGAGAACAAAAATATCCCCCTTTGTTGAAGTAATTTTGTTCGAAAATATACCGTGAAATTTTATTTTTGTTTTCTTTTATTGCAGTACATACCATTTTCTGATTATACCTAAATGTAAAAAAAAATTGTCCAAAATTAAACATTTCTTTAATAAAACTGTGGTCTATTCAATATGTGAGGACGGGTGTGAAGAAAGTGATGCGTAGTATTTTCCAAACTGTTATACTAAAGTAATTGTTCGAAAATATACAGGTTTTATATGTTTTACCAATTTTTTTCCATATTTCTAAACTCATAATTTATTAGATAATTTTCCGAATCATGGTCATAAGTGTCATATATGCAAATTCTGTTGAACTTAAAAAACTTAAATTGGGCCTTACTTACTTACGTACTTACTTACTTACTAATGGCTTTTAAAGAACGCGGAGGTTCATTGCCGCCCTCACATAAGCCCGTCATCGGCCCATATCCTGTGCAAGATCAATCCAGTCTCTATCATCATACCCCACCTTCCTCAAATCCATTTTAATATTATCCTCCCATCTACGTCTCGACCTCCCCAAAGGTCCGGCCTACCAACTAACATTCTATATGCATTTCTGGATTCGCCCATACGTGATACATGCCCTGCCCTGCCCATCCCAAACGTCTGGATTTTATGTTCCTAATTATGTCAGGTGAAGAATACAATGCGTACAATTCTGTATTGTGTAACTTTCTCCATTCTCCTGTAACTTCATCCCTCTTAGCCCCAAATATTTTCCTAAGAATCTTATTCTCAAACACCCTTAATCTCTGTTCCTCTCTCAAAGTGAGAGTCCAAGTTTTACAAGCGTACAAAATAACTGGTAATATAACTATTTCATAAATTGTAACTTTCAGATTTTTCGACAGCAGACTGGATGATAAGAGCTTCTCAACCGAATAATAACACGCATTTCCCATATTTATTCTGCATTTAATTTCCTTCCGAGTGTCATTTATATTTGTTACTGTTGCTCCAAGATATTTGAATTTTTCGAAGAATAATTCTCCAATTTTTATATTTCCATTTCGTGCAATATTCTGGTCACAAGACATATTCATATACTTTGTCTTTTCGGGGTTCACTTCCAAACCTATCGCTTTACTTGTTTCAAGTAAAATTTCCGTGTTTTCTCTAACCGTTTGTGGATTTTCTCCTAACATATTCACGTCATCCGCATAGACAAGAAGCTGATGTAACCCGTTCAATTCCAGACCCTCTCTGTTATCCTGGACTTTCCTAATGGCATACTCTAGAGCAAAGTTAAAAAGTAAAGGTGATAGTGCATCTCCTTGCTTTAGCCCACAGTGATTTGGAAAAGTATCAAATAGAAACTGGCCTATACAGACTCTGCTGTAAGTTTGACTGAGACACATTTTAATTAATCGAACTAGTTTCTTGGGAATACCAAATTCAATAAGAATATTATATAAAACTTCTTTCTTAATCGAGTCATATACCTTTTTGAAAGGTATGAATAACTGATGTACTGTACCCTTATACTGCCATTATTTTTTTCAATATCTGTCGATTACAAAAAATCTGATCAATAGTCGATCTATTACGCCTAAAACCGCACTGATGATCCTCAATAATTTCATCTACATATGGAGTTAATTTTCTCAAAAGAATATTGGATCTTAAGAACTAAAAAAACCTAAATCATATTTAATATATATTCTTTTTATATATAACTTGATTTAGAAATTTCAATATGTTTTCTAATTTTTATTCTCTTCTGCAGTGGAGAAAGTAACCCAATATGCGGTCTAAAAACTCACATTTCTACGAGAATCTGGAAAGAGATGCTTTGTAGTCGCTTTTATGCTGGGTATTTTGAGACAGTACTGAAATGTTCCCGAAGATTGTGAGTTCTCCGAGTAAGTGCTGCTTCCTGAGTCATCCTCCAGAGATGACAGGTTGATTTAGGAGCTGTCCCAGTAGCTGCGGAGGCGGGCAGACCAGTCTGACTGGTATCTGGGGGCCCTGAATCGAATTCCGAGGTCACAACTTCTTGCTTCTTCCACTTTCACTCTCGTTTTCCGTTCATTTGCATGAGATGCGGTCCAGCCGCTAGGAATGCAGTCGCTATGGCAACACAACTTTACTACCGCAGCTTGTACCTTACGCGGACGGGTTACTCGTGCACTGCTTGCCGTGGGAGACGAAGTTCTGTTTGGATTAAAACCGTATACCATTACTAGGCACGGGATTTATAGATATTTACCTATTTTGTTTCCTTACTTTTCAACTCATATTTTCTTAGATAATGATCCGAATCATGGTAATAAGACTTATGTACAGGGTGATTCACGAGAATTTACCGTCCCTTACTGAGCTTATTTCCGAAGACATTCTGGGCAAAAAAAGTCATGTAAACATTTGTCCTAATCTCAATATTTTCTGAGTTACACTAATTTAAAATTGTTTGTAAAATACCATTATTCTTTAGTTTTAGGGGAGAGTCGGGTAGTATCGGACATCGGGTAATATCGGACAGTGCGTTTCTTTCATCTACCACCATTTGGTAGTACTTGAATGACATGGTTACGTTTCTCTATGCGACATCACAGAAACGTAACCATGTCAATCATGTACTATCATCGTGTGGTAGATGAAAGAAACTCACTGTCCGATATTACCCGCTGTCTGATACTACCCGACTCTCCCCTAAGGGTAAAAGAATATTACAGATCAAGAATGAACTATTCAGGAGTATCATTTCTTTTATTAGCTAGTATTCTGAAGCTAAAAATGTGTTATGAATTCCATAGTTACTTCGTACAGATTTTTTTTTTCGATTTTTAACTAAAAATTTATATTTTCTTGCTTATTTATCACAATTGTTACAAATCACGCTGTTCTTGTAAATATGGTATAATAAATTGTGGTGGAGTAGCATCGTCTGTACTTAATCCATTAATTTTATTACACAGGAGATGGCGGCCGGGTAGCTCAGTTGGTAGAGCGGCTGGCAATGGACTGGAAGGTCCGGGGTTCGATCCCAGGTGGTGACAGGATTTTTTCAGAACGGCCCCGAGGTTCACTCAGCCTCCTATAAAATTGAGTACCGGGTCTTTCCCGGGGGTAAAAGGCGGTCAGAGCGTGGTGCCGACCACACCACCTCATTCTAGTGCCGAGGTCATGGAAAGCATGTGGCTCTACCTCCATGCCCCCCAAGTGCCTTCATGGCATGTTACGGGGATATCTTTACCTTTACCTTTCACACAGAATATTAATAAAAATTTGTCTGACCCAACAAATTTAATTTATACAGATTTTAATGTATTGCCTATTGAAGAAATTTATACATAGAGTTTACTAACTTAGTACCACAGAAATCGAATAAAACATAAGTCTAATCGACATGAATATCGTACTCGAAGACAAAAGTCTACTTTCCCATTAATTGAGCCTAAATGTCATACAAGTGCAGCTCTTAAACATGGTGCTAGTTTCGGCCCAAGACTTTATAATAAAATAACAAACCATTTTCCAAATTTGAAGTATTTTAAAATTGAAGCTTTTAAAAAAGAAATTTGTAAAATTATCAATGATATATAATATTAACAAATGCATTTTTTTTTACCTTTTATTTCTGTCGACTATATTCATGTTTTTATTGAATATCACTGGCTTCTGTCGGATTGTCAATTTATATTAAATGTGTATTTTTCTCTCTTTTTCTCTTTCTTCTTTATTCTTGCTCTTGTGTTGTATTTATTGGTTTGAATTAAGTTACTGTATTTAGTAAACTGTCCTTGTACATTTTATGTTATATTAGGCCTATTAACTAAGACCATACCGTACACGAGCCTGGCTCTTAGGGTAGTGGCTAGAAACATTTTTGTTTTATAAATGTAATTTGTATTCACTAGCTAGCTAGTTAAATAAATAAAATAAAAAAATTATTTAAGACTATATTAGGATGCATAATTGAACTGTAAAGAATCAAGTTCCTAAAGTCGTATTAATTGTGATAATTTTTATGACAATTGCGTAAGCATTATGTCATGTTTAGTTAAAAATTTAAAATTAAAATCTCTACAAAGCAATTCAGAACACTAGCCAATTAAATAAATGACACGTCTGAATAGTTCATTCTCTATTTGTTATATTTTTTACCCTTAACACTATAGAAAAAAGGTATTTTACTAACAAATTCAAATTAATGTAAATTTAAAAATATTGCGATTAAGACAAATGTTTATGCGACATTTTTTGCTCAGAATGTCTTCGGAAATAAGCTCCTTAAGTGGCGGTAAATCCTCGTGAATCAACCTGTATACGTAAATTCTGTTTAACCTAATAAAACCTAAATTGGATATTCAGATACACCCTGTATAGCAACGCTTTGAAGTGCACAGACTGTTTAAAATCGAATATCGAAATTCAGCGTGGAGTAGAAAGGGGCGATAAATTTTACAATCATCACTTTAGTATATTTAAGAAGCGATAGAATTTCGAAGACGGTCTAGAGTGGTATGAATGGGTCTAATTAATATGCAAGGGCTGGATTATAAGGGTGTGAAAAGGTTGGTAGTTAGTTGGAATGGAATCAGAGCACGGATCGTAATTTTCTGACGACACGTGTTGCAGGGTTCTCGACTGGAAGTAAGAAGAGAGGTGCTGCACACTTTTGTATTGCCAGGGGCAGCCACTGAACAAGTGCAGCTCTCAGTTTAATGGATGCCCCGGCGAGTTTCGAAATTTTATGAACCATTAACCATTCACACAAGTAAGCTTCTAGAAGCCCTCTTATTTATGTTCCAGAACAATTTTATTGTCACACCCAACAAAATAGCTCCGTCATAAATAAAACCCAGAAGACGTTAATATTATTATCGTATTGGTGGAGTTTTTGTCTTGATGTTGCTATGGTGACGTAGAACTCGGTCTCTGTGGGATGCATTCGTTTGTTTTGTTGTCAGTTTCATGGCTGTTATTGAAGCAAGACGCGGTAGCCACGTGGCTTAATGAGGTTTTGAGTCGGAAAATTTATTAACGACAGTCGGTAGAAGGTATGAATATTTATTCAAAGTTTTTGACAGTCTCTCTTAAAGAGTAGGCCTATCTTACGTAAGTATTGAAATGAAAGTAAAGATAGTGTGATTCTTAGCTGATATGTGTTTCATTACATGTTGAGTGTTATTTTCTATTGTAATAAAGCGCATAAATGAATTCCGCGTTATGGAGGGGAAAGTAGTGAAAAATACGATGCACATTTCAAAGAAGTGGAACGGATTATGAATAGGATAAAGAAGTGGAAGAACTTGAATAGGAGAAGTGGAAGAGTCTCTGAAGAACAAAGTGGAGGAGGATAAGAAGAGGAAGTGAGTGGAAGATGTCGAATAGGAGGAATAGAAGTGAGGATGAAGAGGAGAAGGTGAAAGAGAGGTTAAGGAGGGGGAAGTGCGAGAGAGGTTAAGGAGGGGAGGATGAAAGAAAATGAGATGAGTAAGTGTAACAGAATGAGAAGAAAGAAATGGAGGAGGTTTAGTAGGAGAAATGGAAGAGGAGAAGGTGGAGGAGTGGTAAGGAGGAGGAAGATGATAGACAATATGAGAGGAGAATGTGTAACAGAATGAGAAGGAAGAATTGGAAGATGTTTAATCGGAGGATGTGGAAGAATTGATGAGAAAGAGAAGGTGGAGAAGAGTATGAGTAGAAGAGAGGATGAGAAGCAGAGGGTGGGAGAGATAATGATAAAAAGGAAGTGAAAGAAGTTGAAAAGAAGGTTGTTGAACAAGAGGGAAAGGAGATATAAGTTGAACATGGGGAGAAAGTAGAAAACCTTAAACATGAGAAAAGAGAGCGTTCAACATGAAGTAGGTGTTGAACAGGAGGAAGTAGAAGGCGTTGAACAGGAGGAAATAGAGGGCGCTGAACAGGAGGAAATAGAGGGCGTTGAACATGAAGTAGAAGGACTTTGAACAGGAGAAACTAGAAGACGTTGAACAGGAGGAAATAGAGGACGTTGAACAGGAGGAAGTAGAAGGCGTTGAACAGGAGGAAATAGGGCCTAGAGGGTGTTGAACATGAAGTAGAAGGCGTTGAACAGGAGGAAATAGAGGGCGTTGAACAGGAGGAAATAGAGGGCGTTGAACATGAAGTAGAAGGACTTTGAACTGGAGAAAGTAGAAGACGTTGAACAGGAGGAAATAGAGGACGTTGAACAGGAGGAAGTAGAAGGCGTTGAACAGGAGGAAATAGGGCCTAGAGGGTGTTGAACATGAAGTAGAAGGCGTTGAACAGGAGGAAATAGAGGACGTTGAACAGGAGGAAATAGAGGGCGTTGAACATGAAGTAGAAGGACTTTGAACTGGAGAAAGTAGAAGACGTTGAACAGGAGGAAATAGAGGACGTTGAACAGGAGGAAGTAGAAGGCGTTGAACAGGAGGAAATAGAGGACGTTGAACAGGAGGAAATAGAGGGCGTTGAACATGAAGTAGAAGGACTTTGAACAGGAGAAAGTAGAAGACGTTGAACAGGAGGAAATAGAGGACGTTGAACAGGAGGAAGTAGAAGGCGTTGAACAGGAGGAAATAGGGCCTAGAGGGTGTTGAACATGAAGTAGAAGGCGTTGAACAGGAGGAAGTAGAAGGCGTTGAACAGGAGGAAATAGAGGACGTTGAACAGGAGGAAGTAGAAGGCGTTGAACAGGAGGAAATAGGGCCTAGAGGGTGTTGAACATGAAGTAGAAGGCGTTGAACAGGAGGAAGTAGAAGACGTTGAACAGGAGGAAATAGGGCCTAGAGGGTGTTGAACATGAAGTAGAAGGCGTTGAACAGGAGGAAGTAGAAGACGTTGAACAGGAGGAAATAGAGGACGTTGAACAGGAGGAAATATAGTACGTTGAACAGGAGGAAGTAGAAGGCGTTGAACAGGAGGAAATAGGGCCTAGAGGGTGTTGAACATGAAGTAGAAGGCGTTGAACAGGAGGAAGTAGAAGACGTTGAACAGGAGGAAATAGGGCCTAGAGGGTGTTGAACATGAAGTAGAAGGCGTTGAACAGGAGGAAGTAGAAGACGTTGAACAGGAGGAAATAGGGCCTAGAGGGTGTTGAACATGAAGTAGAAGGCGTTGAACAGGAGGAAGTAGAAGACGTTGAACAGGAGGAAATAGAGGACGTTGAACAGGAGGAAGTAGAAGGCGTTGAACAGGAGGAAATAGAGGACGTTGAACAGGAGGAAGTAGAAGGCGTTGAACAGGAGGAAATAGAGGACGTTGAACAGGAGGAAGTAGAAGGCGTTGAACAGGAGGAAATAGGGCCTAGAGGGTGTTGAACATGAAGTAGAAGGCGTTGAACAGGAGGAAGTAGAAGACGTTGAACAGGAGGAAATAGGGCCTAGAGGGTGTTGAACATGAAGTAGAAGGCGTTGAACAGGAGGAAGTAGAAGACGTTGAACAGGAGGAAATAGAGGACGTTGAACAGGAGGAAGTAGAAGGCGTTGAACAGGAGGAAATAGGGCCTAGAGGGTGTTGAACATGAAGTAGAAGGCGTTGAACAGGAGGAAGTAGAAGACGTTGAACAGGAGGAAATAGAGGACGTTGAACAGGAGGAAGTAGAAGGCGTTGAACAGGAGGAAATAGGGCCTAGAGGGTGTTGAACATGAAGTAGAAGGCGTTGAACAGGAGGAAGTAGAAGACGTTGAACAGGAGGAAATAGAGGACGTTGAACAGGAGGAAGTAGAAGGCGTTGAACAGGAGGAAATAGGGCCTAGAGGGTGTTGAACATGAAGTAGAAGGCGTTGAACAGGAGGAAGTAGAAGACGTTGAACAGGAGGAAATAGAGGACGTTGAACAGGAGGAAGTAGAAGGCGTTGAACAGGAGGAAATAGGGCCTAGAGGGTGTTGAACATGAAGTAGAAGGCGTTGAACAGGAGGAAGTAGAAGACGTTGAACAGGAGGAAATAGAGGACGTTGAACAGGAGGAAGTAGAAGGCGTTGAACAGGAGGAAATAGGGCCTAGAGGGTGTTGAACATGAAGTAGAAGGCGTTGAACAGGAGGAAGTAGAAGACGTTGAACAGGAGGAAATAGAGGACGTTGAACAGGAGGAAGTAGAAGACGTTGAACAGGAGGAAATAGGGCCTAGAGGGTGTTGAACATGAAGTAGAAGGCGTTGAACAGGAGGAAGTAGAAGACGTTGAACAGGAGGAAATAGAGGACGTTGAACAGGAGGAAGTAGAAGGCGTTGAACAGGAGGAAATAGGGCCTAGAGGGTGTTGAACATGAAGTAGAAGGCGTTGAACAGGAGGAAGTAGAAGACGTTGAACAGGAGGAAATAGAGGACGTTGAACAGGAGGAAGTAGAAGGCGTTGAACAGGAGGAAATAGGGCCTAGAGGGTGTTGAACATGAAGTAGAAGGCGTTGAACAGGAGGAAGTAGAAGACGTTGAACAGGAGGAAATAGAGGACGTTGAACAGGAGGAAGTAGAAGGCGTTGAACAGGAGGAAATAGGGCCTAGAGGGTGTTGAACATGAAGTAGAAGGCGTTGAACAGGAGGAAGTAGAAGACGTTGAACAGGAGGAAATAGAGGACGTTGAACAGGAGGAAGTAGAAGACGTTGAACAGGAGGAAATAGGGCCTAGAGGGTGTTGAACATGAAGTAGAAGGCGTTGAACAGGAGGAAGTAGAAGGCGTTGAACAGGAGGAAATAGAGGACGTTGAACAGGAGGAAGTAGAAGGCGTTGAACAGGAGGAAATAGGGCCTAGAGGGTGTTGAACATGAAGTAGAAGGCGTTGAACAGGAGGAAGTAGAAGACGTTGAACAGGAGGAAATAGAGGACGTTGAACAGGAGGAAGTAGAAGGCGTTGAACAGGAGGAAATAGGGCCTAGAGGGTGTTGAACATGAAGTAGAAGGCGTTGAACAGGAGGAAGTAGAAGACGTTGAACAGGAGGAAATAGAGGACGTTGAACAGGAGGAAGTAGAAGGCGTTGAACAGGAGGAAATAGGGCCTAGAGGGTGTTGAACATGAAGTAGAAGGCGTTGAACAGGAGGAAGTAGAAGACGTTGAACAGGAGGAAATAGAGGACGTTGAACAGGAGGAAGTAGAAGGCGTTGAACAGGAGGAAATAGGGCCTAGAGGGTGTTGAACATGAAGTAGAAGGCGTTGAACAGGAGGAAGTAGAAGACGTTGAACAGGAGGAAATAGAGGACGTTGAACAGGAGGAAATATAGGACGTTGAACAGGAGGAAGTAGAAGGCGTTGAACAGGAGGAAATAGGGCCTAGAGGGTGTTGAACATGAAGTAGAAGGCGTTGAACAGGAGGAAGTAGAAGACGTTGAACAGGAGGAAATAGGGCCTAGAGGGTGTTGAACATGAAGTAGAAGGCGTTGAACAGGAGGAAGTAGAAGACGTTGAACAGGAGGAAATAGGGCCTAGAGGGTGTTGAACATGAAGTAGAAGGCGTTGAACAGGAGGAAGTAGAAGACGTTGAACAGGAGGAAATAGAGGACGTTGAACAGGAGGAAGGAGAAGGCGTTGAACAGGAGGAAATAGAGGACGTTGAACAGGAGGAAGTAGAAGGCGTTGAACAGGAGGAAATAGAGGACGTTGAACAGGAGGAAGTAGAAGGCGTTGAACAGGAGGAAATAGGGCCTAGAGGGTGTTGAACATGAAGTAGAAGGCGTTGAACAGGAGGAAGTAGAAGACGTTGAACAGGAGGAAATAGGGCCTAGAGGGTGTTGAACATGAAGTAGAAGGCGTTGAACAGGAGGAAGTAGAAGACGTTGAACAGGAGGAAATAGAGGACGTTGAACAGGAGGAAGTAGAAGGCGTTGAACAGGAGGAAATAGGGCCTAGAGGGTGTTGAACATGAAGTAGAAGGCGTTGAACAGGAGGAAGTAGAAGACGTTGAACAGGAGGAAATAGAGGACGTTGAACAGGAGGAAGTAGAAGGCGTTGAACAGGAGGAAATAGGGCCTAGAGGGTGTTGAACATGAAGTAGAAGGCGTTGAACAGGAGGAAGTAGAAGACGTTGAACAGGAGGAAATAGAGGACGTTGAACAGGAGGAAGTAGAAGGCGTTGAACAGGAGGAAATAGGGCCTAGAGGGTGTTGAACATGAAGTAGAAGGCGTTGAACAGGAGGAAGTAGAAGACGTTGAACAGGAGGAAATAGAGGACGTTGAACAGGAGGAAGTAGAAGGCGTTGAACAGGAGGAAATAGGGCCTAGAGGGTGTTGAACATGAAGTAGAAGGCGTTGAACAGGAGGAAGTAGAAGACGTTGAACAGGAGGAAATAGAGGACGTTGAACAGGAGGAAGTAGAAGGCGTTGAACAGGAGGAAATAGGGCCTAGAGGGTGTTGAACATGAAGTAGAAGGCGTTGAACAGGAGGAAGTAGAAGACGTTGAACAGGAGGAAATAGAGGACGTTGAACAGGAGGAAGTAGAAGACGTTGAACAGGAGGAAATAGGGCCTAGAGGGTGTTGAACATGAAGTAGAAGGCGTTGAACAGGAGGAAGTAGAAGACGTTGAACAGGAGGAAATAGAGGACGTTGAACAGGAGGAAGTAGAAGGCGTTGAACAGGAGGAAATAGGGCCTAGAGGGTGTTGAACATGAAGTAGAAGGCGTTGAACAGGAGGAAGTAGAAGACGTTGAACAGGAGGAAATAGAGGACGTTGAACAGGAGGAAGTAGAAGGCGTTGAACAGGAGGAAATAGGGCCTAGAGGGTGTTGAACATGAAGTAGAAGGCGTTGAACAGGAGGAAGTAGAAGACGTTGAACAGGAGGAAATAGAGGACGTTGAACAGGAGGAAGTAGAAGGCGTTGAACAGGAGGAAATAGGGCCTAGAGGGTGTTGAACATGAAGTAGAAGGCGTTGAACAGGAGGAAGTAGAAGACGTTGAACAGGAGGAAATAGAGGACGTTGAACAGGAGGAAGTAGAAGACGTTGAACAGGAGGAAATAGGGCCTAGAGGGTGTTGAACATGAAGTAGAAGGCGTTGAACAGGAGGAAGTAGAAGGCGTTGAACAGGAGGAAATAGAGGACGTTGAACAGGAGGAAGTAGAAGGCGTTGAACAGGAGGAAATAGGGCCTAGAGGGTGTTGAACATGAAGTAGAAGGCGTTGAACAGGAGGAAGTAGAAGACGTTGAACAGGAGGAAATAGAGGACGTTGAACAGGAGGAAGTAGAAGGCGTTGAACAGGAGGAAATAGGGCCTAGAGGGTGTTGAACATGAAGTAGAAGGCGTTGAACAGGAGGAAGTAGAAGACGTTGAACAGGAGGAAATAGAGGACGTTGAACAGGAGGAAGTAGAAGGCGTTGAACAGGAGGAAATAGGGCCTAGAGGGTGTTGAACATGAAGTAGAAGGCGTTGAACAGGAGGAAGTAGAAGACGTTGAACAGGAGGAAATAGAGGACGTTGAACAGGAGGAAGTAGAAGGCGTTGAACAGGAGGAAATAGGGCCTAGAGGGTGTTGAACATGAAGTAGAAGGCGTTGAACAGGAGGAAGTAGAAGACGTTGAACAGGAGGAAATAGAGGACGTTGAACAGGAGGAAGTAGAAGGCGTTGAACAGGAGGAAATAGGGCCTAGAGGGTGTTGAACATGAAGTAGAAGGCGTTGAACAGGAGGAAGTAGAAGGCGTTGAACAGGAGGAAATAGAGGACGTTGAACAGGAGGAAGTAGAAGGCGTTGAACAGGAGGAAATAGGGCCTAGAGGGTGTTGAACATGAAGTAGAAGGCGTTGAACAGGAGGAAGTAGAAGACGTTGAACAGGAGGAAATAGAGGACGTTGAACAGGAGGAAGTAGAAGGCGTTGAACAGGAGGAAATAGGGCCTAGAGGGTGTTGAACATGAAGTAGAAGGCGTTGAACAGGAGGAAGTAGAAGACGTTGAACAGGAGGAAATAGAGGACGTTGAACAGGAGGAAGTAGAAGGCGTTGAACAGGAGGAAATAGGGCCTAGAGGGTGTTGAACATGAAGTAGAAGGCGTTGAACAGGAGGAAGTAGAAGGCGTTGAACAGGAGGAAATAGAGGACGTTGAACAGGAGGAAGTAGAAGGCGTTGAACAGGAGGAAATAGGGCCTAGAGGGTGTTGAACATGAAGTAGAAGGCGTTGAACAGGAGGAAGTAGAAGGCGTTGAACAGGAGGAAATAGAGGACGTTGAACAGGAGGAAGTAGAAGGCGTTGAACAGGAGGAAATAGGGCCTAGAGGGTGTTGAACATGAAGTAGAAGGCGTTGAACAGGAGGAAGTAGAAGGCGTTGAACAGGAGGAAATAGAGGACGTTGAACAGGAGGAAGTAGAAGGCGTTGAACATGAGGAAATAGAGGGCGTTGAAGAGAAGTAGAAGGCGTTGAACAGGAGGAAATAGAGGGCGTTGAACAGAAGTAGAAGGCGTTGAACAGGAGGAGGAAATGTTTAGAATGTTTTATTTTCGCTGGCAGAGTTAAGGCCATAAGGCCTTCTCTTCCACTCAACCAGCCTTAATGCAATACATATTTAAATTACGAATATTTTCACTAGACTTAAAAGATTCTCCCGCAATATTCTTCAGTTAGAAGGAGGAGGAAGTAGAAGACGTTGAATAGGAAGGTGAAGTAGAAATTGAACAGAAGGGAGCGATGAAAGTTGAACAGGAAGGGAAAGTAGAAGATATTGAGCAGACGAAGTTGGTGGTAGAAGTTGAACAGAAGGAAGTGAAAGACGTTGAGAACGAGGAAGTAGAGGACAATGAACAGGAAGAAGTGGAAGACGTTGAACTGAAGAAGGTGATAGAAGTTGAAAAGAAGGGAAAAGTGAAAGAGTGGGTGAACAGAAAACTGAGACGAAAGATAAGGGAGTTTCCATAGAAGTTGAAAGTTGAGAAAAGTTATCTGAAGGGGGAAAAGTGACGGGGTTAAGTGTGCTGATAGGGGAAAAATAGAACGAAAGGAGAGTGAAAAAGAGCGTAGGAGAAAGAATAGGAATAGCTAGAAATTAGAGAAATAAAGACTTGGAAATACATTGAACCGCATTTTAGCGACAGCATTCTGTCTTTCGCCTACATAAAAACCAGACTGCAATAATTAAGAGAAAGAAAAACAAGCTTATGTCACCAGTCCGGACTGGTGGTGACGTTGCAGAAATGGCATTCTGAGCTGATGGAAGTTATTATAACAGCAGGCGGATGACATGATATCGAAGTTGATGAAGAAATGGAGAAATGGGACAATTGAAATGGAAGGTGGAGGTTAATATTAACAAAAGGAAAAGAGAAAATGATAAATCAAAAAAAGGAGGGAAGAAGAATGGCAAGGAAGGTAGAAATTCAAACGAAATTAAGAGGAATACAAAAGGAAGACTACAGGCCTAATCGAAGAAACGCAGAAGACGAAATAAGTCGGGAAAGTACAAAGAGAAGGAGAGTCAGGAAAAGAGAGAGAGAGTCTGATAAGAATGAGGAGAAGAGTGGGGAAAGGTTGATAAGGAGAGTTAAGAACGAATGATAAGGACAGCCAGGAAAGCATGGGAAGAAGAATCAGGAAAGGAAGAGGAAACGAAAGGATGAGGAGAGTCATGAGAGGAGGGGGAGAAGAGTAGGGTATTTATGAGAAGGAGATATAGGAAATAGCATGGATAATGAGGAAATGAAAAGGAAAATCAGGAATTTATTAGGAGAGTCGTGAGGAGATGGGAAGAAGAGTCAGGTAATTATGTTAGTCAGGAAGTTAGGAGACCGAGAAAATGAGATGGAGAATTAGGAACTAAAATGGAGAGTCATAAGTTGATGGGGAGAAGAGTCAGGCAGTGAGGAGAGTCAAGAAATTATGAGGAGAGTGAGAAAATGAGATGCAGTCATGAGTGGATGGGAGAAGAGTCAGACAGTGATGAGAATCAGAAAATTATGAGGAGATTTATGAAATTATGAGGAGACCGAGAAAATGAGATGGAGAGCAGGAAGTGAAATGGAGTCATGAGTGGATGGGAGAAGAGTCAGGTAGTTACAAAAGTCAGAAAATTATGAGGAGATTTATGAAATTATGAGGAGACCGAGAAAATGAGATGGAGAGCAGGAAGTGAAATGGAGTCATGAATATTATGAGGAGATTTATGAAATTATGAGGAAACCGAGAAAATGAGATGGAGAGCAGGAAGTGAAATGGAGTCATGAATATTATGAGGAGATTTATGAAATTATGAGGAGACCGAGAAAATGAGATGGAGAGCAGGAAGTGAAATAGTCATGAGTGAATGGGAGAAGAGTCGGACAGTGAGGAGAGTAAGAAAATTATGAGGAGAGTTATGCAATTATAAGGAGAGCTAAAAATGAAATGGAGTCATGAGTGGATGGGAGAAGAGTCGGACAGTGAAGAGAGTAAGAAAATTATGAGGAGAGTTAAGAAATTATGAGGAGAGCGAGAAAATGAGATGGAGAGCAGGAAGTGAAATGGAGTCATGAGTGAATGGGAGAAGAGTCAGACAGTGAGGAGAGTAAGAAAATTATGAGCAGAGCGAGAACATTATGAGGAGAGTTATGTAGTTATGAGGAGAGGGAGAAAATGAGATAGAGAGCTAGGAAGTGAGGAGCGTGAGGCAATGGGAAGGAAAATTAGTAAATGAGGAGAAAAGTAAGGAAATGAGAAGGAAAGTCAAGAAATTAGAAGGGAAGTCAGAAGAATATGAGGAGAAATGTCAGAAAGGATAGCAGGGAGAGAGAAAGACAGGAAGGAGTTAAGAAAAAATCAGGAGAAGGTTGAGGAGTGACGCAGGAAAAGAAGATGAGGAGAAAGGCAAGACAGGAAAGGAGAATGACAGTAAAAGAATAGAAAGTTAGGAAGAGTAAGGGGTGAGAATAAAAAGAAGAGATGTTAGAAAACTGTGAAGAGAATAGGATAGTGGGTATTTAGGAAAGATGAAGAGAAAGTGAAAAGAATAGAAGAAAAAACAGTGGGTAGGTAATGGGAGGTAAAAAGAGGGAGTGTAAGAAATGGTGTATGAGATACTCTGGAAGTAATGGGAAGGACGAAGAAAGGAAAGGAAGAAAAAACAGTGAGTATATGAGGTAATAGAAAGTAAAAGGAGAGGGTATAAGAAATGGAGATGAGAGACTCTGAAAGTAGACTGAGAGGAAGGGAACGAAGGTAGTGATGTGACAAAAAAGTGCAAGACATGTAGTGTAGGTCAAAGTGATATATCAGAAGGAAGAATTGAAGGAAAAATAAATTAATTCTGTAATGCATGGTGGGAGGAGAGAGGAAATGAAGAGAAACAAGCAGGCCTATGTTCGGCGCCATGTTGTCTCGCTGCAGCAGCTGGCCCGTTTGTTATTCCGCGCCCTGTAGCAAAAAAGACGGCAGGCGTAATGAGAAACGGCCATGACTGTGACAATTCAATTTGCCCGTGCATCTCAAGAGTTCATTGCCGGAGCCGCTTCTTCCATGTTTAATGACGTCATATCAGCATTATTTTGCACATTGAGAATCTCGGTTCGTTCATAACTGCCGACAATTTAAACGGGGCTCCAGGCTGCCATTTATAGGTCTGGGGTTACTGTGTTAAGTTCAGACAGTTGAAGGCAAAGATAATAATAATTTAATTGGAAATGTAGAGTAGGCGTTAAGTTGCTATGGAGATGGTAGTAATACATTACTGTTATTTTTAATGCTAAAATATTTCGTAGTTTCTGAATCGAGTGAAGGCCATTAGTGTTGTATAGAGCTATCGAGCGGGACTTACGTTCGAATCCCGTCTGAGCTGAGGTTTTCCCCAGCTGCAAGACGAATGTAAGGTATTCATGAGCAGTTCTCTGATTGATCTCGGTAAACACACTCCATGACGATTTCCTTCGACATCAAATGATTACACTGTTGCAAGCGATGTTAATCTATACTAATAATAAATCTGTAGCCGAAATTTTTCTGGTAATTTCCGATTTTCCAAAAATAATTCGTCCTAATATATATAATTAACCACCCTGAAACCGAAAATAGCATTTTTGAAATTTTTGTTTGTATGTCTGTCTGTATGTTTGTTACCTTCTCACGCGATAATGGCTGAACCGATTTATATCAAAATTGGAATATAAATTAAGTTCGTTGTAACTTATATTTTAGGGTATATGACATTCAAAATACTTTATTTAAAAGGGGGGTTATAAGGGGGCTTGAATTAAATAAATCGAAATATCTCGCTTATTATTGATTTTTGTGAAAAATATTACATAACAAACGTTGCTTTAAAAATGATTTCCGATAAGTTTTATTCTTTACAAAATTTTGATAGGACTGATATTTAATGAGATAAATGAGTTTTAAAATTAAAATAACGCCATCTAAGACGGTGCAATGAATTAAGAACAAATGACTTCGTCTATAAGGGGCCTTGGACAACAACAATCGAAACAGGGGCCTTGGACATCAACAATCGAAAGTTATTAAACATAGCCTACAGAGAATGTTTCTGTGTTTGTATGAAGTAATATCAGAAGCTAAATTAACCGATTTGTATAATTAATTATTATTTCACCATTGGAAAGTGTAGTTTCTCTAGATGGACATAATGCTATAATGTTATTACAGTAGCGTCTGAGTAAATCGAGGACAGGTAAGATTAAAATAGCTTCTTATGCACAGAAAATTTGATAGGCTATTTTGTACATTCGTTTTCTGTATTTCTTAAAATAATATTTATGAACATATTCATTTTTATCTCAGAGAATTAACGAACAACGAGAGTGTATTGTTTTAGTATGCAGTAATCGTACGTTAGCTTAGCAATCCATTATTTTATAATTCAAATTTTAACTATGCTCAATTGAATCGTGTTAAAATACATAAAATATATATGCAATAAATGCAATGCAAAAAAAAATGGGTAATGAGCGAAGCAGATTATCTTGCGCTGTTGTAAAAGTTGTTCCCTGGATCAAACGTCCTATTTTAATTATGTAATTACTTTATATTTATTTCTACCAGGTGCAGCGGAGCGCACGGGTACGGCTAGTAGTTCATAAAAAAGTGAAAGATGCTGTAATTGCTTGAAATGTTTTTAGTGATTTGATCAACGATTTCATAATTGTCATAGTTGTATCGTACTAAGAAACTGTCAGTGAGCTCATTTCGAAACCTGCCTTGAAATTTCACTGACAGAAGGCACGTCTTGTAAGAATGTCACACGCCAAAAATTGTCTGAGAGTTTCAACTGTAAGGTCCTGACATTGATATCGAAGTTGCAATGTCACCTGAGCCATGCAGCAATTTAAGGGCTCCCTGCAAAAACGAGGTAGTTGCACTTTTACAAAGTTCTGGAAAACTACAAAAAACATTCTAAAAACATCAGATTTTAACTGAGTTTCTATCCTTTTTTTCAGAGTGTGTTCTACATACCTAGGAGTTTCATTTTATTCTATTCATTCTTTTTATTCATTTATTTTATTCCATAGATCTTACATGAGCAATGAAGCTTTAAGATGTGGAACAAGTCAACATTTTACAATTACAATTTTTATAAATTTTTATGGCTTTACAATTTAGTAATTTTCTACAATTTTACAATTTTGTGCAATTTTTTACATTTTTTTGGCGAAATGTAGTGAGATGAGATGAGGTCCGAGGATTCGCCAAAATATTACCCGGCATTTGCATTTTGGTGGGGGAAACCTCGGAAAAACCCAACCAGGTAATCAAATCAAAAGGGGGTAATCAAATCAAAGGGGTTGATGCCAAGGACTCGCCATAGACCATCCGGCTTCAGTCCCAATGCTGGGGAAAACCTCGGAAGAAACCAAAGACCAAAGGGGGATCCAACCCAAGCCCGAACGCAGCTCCGGATCAGCAGCCCAGCGTGTCTGCCGACTGAGCTACATCGATGGCTCTACTAAAAGTATACAATACATAGCCAATCAGATTATTAAATTTACAAACGCAAACGATCATTCATAAGTTGAGCTATATGTATAATACAAAACAAGTTAATTAAATTTGTATGTATGTATGTATTTATTTACACTGCAAGTGGGCAAGCACCCGGTGGCAGTGGTATATACAATATTAACAATACACAGTTAAAATGATAAGCAATACACAATAAAATTTACAATACATAATACAATTTACAACACATATACAATTTTATACACAATACAATAAGAATACACAATACAATTTAACACAATAATAATAAAACATAAAATAAAACACCTAATTTTATTTTATTTTTTTTAAGGCATAAACAATTCAACCAGTTGTGATATACAGAAATTGATAATACATATCATGCAAACTACTTCAAATTACAAACACAAACAATTTATCAGTAGAGCTATATAGATTACTATTCAATTTAAAGCATATAAAATTCATCGGCCAAAACTATACAAATATATACAATACAAAGTAGCATACTTTCATTAAGCTATACAAATTTGTGCAATTAATATCAAGTAGATTAATTCAATTTATAATCATAAACAATTCATCAGTTGAGCTATACATATTACCATTCAATTTACAGTAGGTCTATATACAATTCATCAGTAGAGCTACACAGACTAGTAATCATTTTAAGAACATATACAATTCATCAGCCAAACTATACAAACATATACAATCAAATTAGTTCAATCATTCATTATAATCAGAATTTTGGGGAGTAAAATATGAACATATAATGGAACAACAAATTTTTGCAATAAAATTGGATATAATTAGCCACGTTTTGCACTTAACACGAAATTATAGAGTCAATATCATAAACTACAAAACAAGACATATAGCAGATACATACATGGAGGTTGAAATGTAAATAATGTCATTAATTTCAGGGAGTTATTCTTTGAGATATTTCAAACAAAATAGCTTAATACAATTTGCTCCTTTTCGCTTACTTTTCGAGATAATAATAAAATGGTTTTATATGAAACATTTCATAGCGTGTTTTGGGAAAGCCATTGATTTAATTCCCAATATGCTCAGTCAATTTAAGAGAGCATAGTATCATATATGTATGCATTTATTTATTTACTAGCCGTGACCGTGCGCTCCGCTGCACCTGTTAGAAATAAATATAAAGTAATTACGTAATTAAAATAGGACGTTTGATCCAGGGAACATTCGTGTTTGTTAGAAGGATAAATCGTTTAATATGCTACTTAATTGAAATTGTATTTAAATAATTAAATTGCGATCATTTTGGTCCAGAGACCACTCATTTGGTGCAATGACAATTCCTTTAACATGTTTCTTATTTGTTATTACACGCAACTATAGTTTAATGAAGATTGACATATCATTTAGTTTTATTGTGTATACTTTATATTACTTGCTATATGGTTCCATTGAATTATGATAATAACTTAATTTTAACACTTGTCTTCTACGTCTTCAGTAAATGGCGCTTAGCCCACTATGGTTCTGAAACCTTCAAATAACTTAAATAGTGATACAGCATAAACAGTGAGATGTAATTATATTTCTTTCTTTCGAAAATGTAAGAATTCACGATCTCCTATGTACCATTGCCATGGAATGAATAAATGTGTTTTTTCTTCCTACTCAAAAATTTTATATTTTGCACATGGGAATTACTGCAGGAACAACAACGCTACAATCTGAGGCGGCGGTGAAAACGTATTGTATTATTATTTTAAAAGTCTATCAGACCTACCAAATTTTGCATAGAATAAAACTTATCGGAAATTATTTTTAAAGAAACTTTTGTTATGTAATATTTTTCACAAAAAAACAATAATAAGCGAGATATTTCGATTTAATTCAGGCCCCGTTAAATGAAATATTTTGAATGCCATATAGCCAAAAATCTAAATTACAACGAACTTAATTTACATTTCAATTTTCATCGAAATCCGTTCAGCCATTATCGCGTGAAAAGGTAACAAACATCCAGACAGACAGACATACAAAGAAAAATTTCAAAAAAGCGATTTTCGGTCTCAGGATGAATAATTATACATGTTAACACCAATTATTTTTGGAAAAGGGAAAATTACCAGAAAATTTTCGGCTACATATTTATTATCATATTATATTATATTATATTATATTATATTATATTATATTATATTATATTATATTATATTATATTATATTATATTACATTACATTACATTACATTACATTACATTACATTACATTACATTACATTACATTACATTACATTACATTACATTATATTATATTATATTATATTATATTATATTATATTATATTATATTATATTATATTATATTATATTATATTATATTATATTATATTATATTATATTATATTATATTATATTATATTATATTATATTATATTATATTATATTATATTATATAAAAAGTGCGTTGATAACGGATGTACTCCGATAAGAAAGTTTTTAATTTGTTGTGGGACCTCTTGAATCTCAGAAGCAACAACCTTTACAACACCGCAACATAATCTGCTTGGCTCATTACCCAATTTTTTTTTTTTGCATTGCATTTATTGCATATATAGTCTATTTTATGTATTTTAACACGATTCAATTGAGCATAGTTAAAATTTCAATTATAAAATAATGGATTGCTAAGCTAACGTACTATTACTGCATACTAAATCAATACACGCTCGTTGTTCATTAATTCTCTGAGATTAAAATGAGTGTGTACATAAATATTATTTTAAGAAATACAGAAAACGAATGTACAAAAAAGCCTATCAAATTTTCTGTGCATAGGAATAGTTTAATAGCTTTCGATTGTTGTTGCCCAAGGCCCCTTACAGACGAAGTCATTTGTTATTTCATTGCACCGTCTTAGATGGCGTTATTTTAATTTTAAAACTCATTTATCTCATTAAATATCAGTCCTATCAAAATTTTGTAAAGAATAAAACTTATCGGAAATCATTTTTCAAGAAACTTTTGTTATGTAACATTTTTCACAAAAATCAATAATAAGCGAGATATTTCGATTTATTTAATTCAGGCACACTTATAACCCCCCTTTTAAATAAAGTATTTTGAATGCCATTAGCCTAAAATCTAAGTTACAACGAACTTAATTTATATTCCAATTTTCATATAAATCGGTTCAGCCATTATCGCGTGAAAAGGTAACAAACATACAGACAGACATACAAACAAATATTTAAAAAATGCGATTTTCGGTTTCAGGGTGGTTAATTATATATGTTAGGACCAATTATTTTTGGAAAATCGAAAATTACCAGAAAAATTTCGGCTACAGATTTATTATTAGTATTGATTTATTTATTTATTTATTTATTTATTTATTTATTTATTTATTTATTTATTTACGCTACAATAGGTATATACGCGGTGGCAGTGGTAACTAATTACATTCGATAATGACAATTATTTTATTTCGAATACATTTTATTCAGCTTCCTCCAACTGAAGGCTGCCTAGAAGACAACAGAAGAAAAAAAAATTCAATTAACCCTTAAATTGGCAAAACTTCATTTCTCACACTAGTTTATTAAACCTTGTCGGACTCTAAAGAAAACAACTATCGCAATGTTCATATTTTATATGTTGTACAATATTATAGCATTGTGAAATTTTAATTTTCCTACCAATTTTTTTTCTATTCTATTAAAATTATAGCATATAGCCTATTAACCTGTTGTATCCTATACCCGTAGGATATTGTCAATTTAAGGGTTAATAATAAATTAATGATAATACAAATAATAATAATTAATACTGATAAGAATAGTAATAATAATAATAATAATAATAATAATAATGATGATGATGATGATGATGATGATGATGATGATAATAATAATAATAATGAGCATCCTAAATTAAATGAAGCACGTTCAGTTAAAATAACATTTAAAATAACTCTAATTTGTATCTTAACCTTAAGTTCGAACTAAAATCCACGAATATGATATGTTCATACGAGCACAAGTACCTTTCAACACTACACTCATTTCGCTGACAACTCACTCACTGCACTGGAACTACGACATATTTCACCGATTCTATCCTGATTTCACTAACACTTCAAAAACATTTCACTGTTCAAATATGATAATAAATGATTGAAAGAATTTAGTTTTGTCCTTTAAATGTGCAGAAATTTGACCCGAACAAATACAACATTGTAAAATTTCTTTTCTAACGAAAAGTTGCATTTGTTTGGGTCAAATTTCTGCACATTTAAAGAACAAAACTAAAATTCTTTCAATAATTTATTACCTTAATACACCACTGCTCTCTTAAAATGACTGGGCATATTGGGAATTGGCTTTCACAAAATATTTCATATAAAACAATTTTTATTTCAAAACGGAAACAAAAACGAACAGAATCGTATCAAACATTTTTGTTTAAAATATCTGAAAGAATGTTAAGGGTGTTTGAGAATAAGATACTTAGTAAAATATTTGGGGCTAAATGGGATGAAGTTATAGGAGAATTCAGAAAGTTACACAACGCAGAACTGCACGCATTGTATTCTTCTCCTGACATAAGTAGGAACATTAAATCCAGACGTCTGAGATGGGCAGGGCATGTAGCACGTATGGACGAATCCAGGAATACATATAGAGTGTTAGTTGGGAGGCCGGAGGGAAAAAGACCTTTGTATTGTATTGTATTGTATTGTATTGTAATGTATTTATTAACATTCCATGGTATTCATACATGCTTACAGCTAGAATATGGAACAAGTCAAAAAACTTAATACTATCATAAAATCTTAATTTATAGTCACAGTCTAGATGAAATATATACAGATGAGATTTACAATATAGTCTACTAGTACAACACATAGTTTTAGTATCAATTTCATGAAGTGTTATTGAATGTCATGAATTCACCTACAGAATAGAAGGCGTGAGAAATTAGGTACTTCTTTAATTTGGCCCTAAATAATTTTATGTTTTGAGTTTCATTTTTTATATCGATAGGGAGGCTATTAAAAATTTTTACTGCCATATAACGCACTCCTTTTTGATAGCACGATAGACTTGCCGATGGAGTATGAAAGTCATTTTTTTGACGTGTATTTATGCTATGAACTGTTGAATTAGTTACAAAGTTTTCACGATTACATACGAGGAAAATTATTAATGAAAAGATGTACTGACAAGCCATGGGCATTATTTTAGTTTTTTGAATAGTCCTACACGATTCCCTAGATTTGGCACCTACTATTATTCTAATTACTCTTTTTTGTAATAGAAATATACTGTTACTATCTGTGGAATTTCCCCAAGATATTATTCCAAAACTCATTACCGAGTGAAAGTATGCAAAGTATATTGTTTTTAAGGTATTGATATTTACTATCTTTTGCATAGATCTAATACCAAAACAAGCTGAATTTAGTTTTGGGGTAATTTCTTTAATATGATTTTTCCAATGTAACACAATTTGGGTAGGCCGAGACGTAGATGGAGTATAATATTAGAATGTATTTAAGGGAGGTAGGATATGATGGTAGAGACTGGATTAATCTTGCTCAGGATAGGGACCAATGGCGAGCTTATGTGAGGGCGGCACTGAACATGTGGGTTCCTTAAAAGCCAGTAAGTAAGTAATATCTCAAAGAGTAACTCCCTGAAATTAATGACACTACTTTGTAAACAGAAGCCATTTTGAATGCGTTGAAATGATGTAAATTGATTGTTCTCTTTTCTTGTCACAAACACGGTTTTTAAAATCTTAATTTATTTGCGCATCGCATTGAACTACAATAAATGCGTAGCAATGATATTTACTTTGTGTCGCCCTGCTAATCCTCCATGCATAAATCTTTCAACCAACGTGATACCGTGGAAACCAAAGGATGAAGCTGTAAAATATCTTGGAGTGCACTTAGATCGCCGTCTGTCATGGAAACATCACATCAACAACAAACTTAAATTGGCCTACTCAGGACTCGCTAAATTATATCCGCTCCTCAACAAGAAATCATCTCTAAAGCTACAAAATTGCAAGCTACTTTACACATCTCTATTACGACCTCTACTGCTTTATGCCTGTCCTGTCTGGAGAGGAGCTGCAATAAGTGAAATTAAACACATCCAGTCATTTCAAAATAAAGTCCTTTAATTTCATTCAACTCTCCTTGGTTTGTCCGTAACAGCCAACTACACAGAGAAACTCGTATTGACACAATCAAACAGTTTATTCAATCACAAGCTAAGAAGTTCTATAACAACCTAGAAAATGTTCCAGGCGCCATCCACTACTCTCTCGGAAGGAAGTCCACATTTCCCACCAGAATCAAGAGCCGACTTCCAATGGACCTCATATTATAATCAAAATTTATCATCACACCAACCTATGTAAATAATTATTTATTAACATTTATTTTTGTTCATTGAGGAGCCCAATCTAGGCTGCCCTCAATTCAGTGTCATGTATCGTATTTATATTTTATTTAGAAATGATCTGTATGCGCTAAATGCGCTGATCGATCAATAAATTATTTTATGCTCGACCATGTCGAAATGTAGTAATTATACACCTGGTAGCAGACCTTTAATGCATGTCATTAAAGTACACCTACTCATTCAGCCAATGACGACTCAGGTTACAACTTTTCAGCCAATAACAGGTCAGCTTTCTACCGTTATAAAACCGCAAGTATCGATTATTCTCGGATATGCAATGGAAAGAGAATTAGCGAAAGCTCACGGAGGCTGGAAATCCAATACTGTCGCAGAAGGTTATGTTCTGTTACTATAATAATTAGCGTTAATTGTAAATAATATTCAAATAAATTCAATTTCTCATCTCGTTTTTCAATGTCTAATTTTATTTCAATGTTATCTCTGAAGGTTCTTATGGCCTAGCAAGGTCAATGTGCACGTCTGTTCCTCGGAAAAAAATCAATACTTTCGCCTCTGCGCACATCTCACAACATACGGGACATTGCTCCAGGTCAGATAAAATAAAAGTAATAATATCAAGTTAGAAATATGGTCGAGCATAAAAAGTCGTATGAAACTCGCCTATAATGGTAATTATGAAGCTCGTTTCATAAATATCCATACTCACTTCTTAATTACCTTCATTATAGGCTCGTTGCATAATGTACTATTAAAAAATCTTAATTTATGAACTATAGCCTACTTCTTCGGTACAGAAAAATACAAATAGTTCGTTCACCGTGGGTGACCTGTCGATCTCTCTGTACAATGTACATGACTATAATCTTAATGGAAATTGTTTTCAAAAGGACACGCAGTGGGCTGCATGGCGTTGGGGTCTTAAGTTCTCAGACTCGTCTCATTTTTTTGTTTCCGTCCTGAACTTAATGGAAAAGCGGTGAGATACTTTGTCCTAGTCCTTATTTCATCTCCAACAAGGGAAGTTAATCCGATTACGTTTTGCGGGGTTTTCAAATTTTACACACGCACCGTCTTGAAAGCAGGTCTCGCAATCGGTTGCTGTGGTTACGGATTTGAACGTCGTTCTTCGAGATAATAGTTGCCAGACTCTCCGCTTATGAAAACAGACAGTTCTTGTGTGACAGTTGGCTGCACTGCGGGCCTCCTTTTGTTGTTCTAATGTTTCACTACATTTTAGGAATGGATACCGGACCCCAGGGATTGGGAAGTAATGCGATGGTTTATAACTCTTGGATTTCGCGGGAATGTTAATTTGGCGACCTGCCATCCGTCCGCAAGGGAACGCTGGGGACGTGCTTCGAGCCCTGACAGAGGCAGCGATGTTTGTCTTCATTATTATATTTGGCTCGCCTTCCAAGGGTTCCGGGATGCGATAATGGGACTTCAATGCCATGTCACGCCGCCTAGCTTCGTCCCTTTATCCGTATAACTTCCTCCACTGTGATGGAAGAGGGATTGTCTGAAGGTTTCATATTGTAGTCCAAGATTCGATTCTCTAAATTTGCTGCAGTTATTGCTGTTTTCCTTTTTTTTTTTTAAGGAAATGAGAGACATTAATATAATTGCATTTGAAATAGAGTGGAAAAGGCAATAAATGTCGTATTAAAGGGAGTGGGTTAGCGATCCTGTGCGATTAAAGAAATTTAGTACAAAATTTGGTTCAATATTTCTAGGCCTTCAGAGTAGTAGTATACCGACTAGACATGGTCCCACGTCACTTCATCCCTGAAGAAGATGGCAGAGCCAGCCATCGAAAGCTTGGAAGCAAACATACAACTCAACTGGCTGAGTACCCGAGAAGAGTTATTCTACATGAAACGTCGGGAAAGCCTCAAGTTATACTGTACACTTATTCGTTCATTCAGTCTTAATTACCTCCAAGTATATACAGTATGTAACATTAAATATATTTTAATTTTTACAGATATTTTCAAAGAAACTAGTTCGATTAATTAAAATGTGTCTCAGTGAAACTTACAGTAGAGTCCGTATAGGTCAGTTTCTATCTGATGCTTTTCCAATTCACTGCGGGCTAAAGCAAGGAGATGCACTATCACCTTTACTTTTTAACTTCGCTCTAGAATATGGCATTAGGAAAGTTCAGGATAACACAGAGGGTTTGGAATTGAATGGGTTACATCAGCTTCTTGTCTATGCGGATGATGTGAATATGTTAGGAGAAAATACACAAACGATTAGGGAAAACACGGGAATTTTACTTGAAGCAAGTAAAGAGATAGGTTTGGAAGTAAATCATCAAAGCACAACATATATGATTATGTCTCCTGACCAGAATATTGTACGAAATGTAAACATAAAAATTGGAGATTTATCCTTCGAACAGGTGGAAAAATGCAAATATCTTGGAGCAACAGTAACAAATATAAATGACACCCGGGAGGAAATTAAACGCAGAATAAATATGGGAAATGCGTGTTATTAGTTTGCTGTAAAAAATCTGAAAGTTAGAATTTATAAAACAGTTATATTACAGGTTGCTCTGTATGGTTGTGAAACTTGGACTCTCACTTTGAGAGAGGAACAGAGATTAAGGGTGTTTGAGAATAAGGTGCTTAGGAAAATATATGGGGCTAATAGGGATGAAGTTACAGGAGAATGGAGGAAGTTACACAACACACAACTGCACGCATTGTATTCTTCACCCGAAATAATTAGGAACATTTAATCCAGACGTTTGAGATGGGCAGGGCATGTAGCACCTATGGACGAATCCAGAAATGCATACAGAGTGTTAGTTGGGAGGCCAGAGGGAAAAAGACCTTTAGGGAGGCCGAGACGTAGATGGGAGGATAATATTAAAATGGATTTGTGGAAGGTGGGATATGATGATAGATACTGGATTGATCTTGCACAGGATATGAGCCGATGGCGGGCTTATGTGAGGGCGACAATGAACCTACGGGTTCCTTAAAAGCCATTTGTATACTAAGTAATTTTAAATTTACGAGTAGCCATCGAAAGCTTGGAAGCAAACATCCAACTCACCTGGCTGAGAACCCGAGAAGAGTTATTCTGAAGGAGTAAGGGTCTGATACAATTTTCCCCCAGAAATTAATAAAATGTTCAAGTGAAACAATGACAGCTTTGATTTTAAAATAATGTAATGTAATTTAATGTAATGAAATGTTCTTCAGCAAATAATTCCCAACTTAAATATTAATATACACCTGTGGTTTTGATTGAAAGTATTATCTCGATGACGTGATGAATGAGGAGACAATTATTACAGTACATAATGAGAAAAGGAACGAACTAATGTGTGTATATTGTAAATAAAGAACCGAATAACCTGTATACGTCGCTACCTCATAATTTCTACAGACGCACCAAGAGTTAAATAGAGTAAAGCTGTTAGCGCATGTAACGCCACTTTTCGCACACACTGTAGCATGATCCTAAAATTTAAAATAACGACAGACATTATCGTGACGAGCCCGTTGTTTCTGTGCCAAGGCAAGTGGTCATGCAAAATGAAGATCGCATCGCGTCATTAGGCGGGAATGGGAGCGAGGCGGAATAACCGCAGATTAAGGGCAATTAAATATTATTTGCTGCGTTGAATGTAAATCCGCGATGCAAACAAATGCCGGTCTTACTCTTCAGTTTAGTATCGCGGGTCCATTGCAGCCCCTGAAACGTTGCCATTTTGTGGCTTCATTTAGGGATATAAATTGAAATTTTAGTGGGATGGTTCTTGCAATTTTTTCCGTCTCCCTGCATTATCCAGTCTACCGTTTTGGTTGCTAGGCTATTGATTGTGTTTCCACAGTTAAGATGTAATAACTGGATAGAGCTTTAATTATTGCTATGGTGATGATTATTTCTTGAGATTTTTAAGATCGCATAATACGCAGTATGAAGGGAAGTAATGTGGTGCTAAATAACTATTCAGTGTTTTTACGAAAATTCATTTTAGCAGTCCAGAAAACCGATGAAATGTCTGTCACTGCATCCGTTCCTTTTGTGAATTGGTATCTAATGATTTTTTGTGAGCGCTGTTAGATTTTGTTCATATTGTTTTTGTGGTTTTTGTTTATTTTACGACGCTTTATCAACTGCAGTGGGTATCTAAGCGTGTGAATGAAAGTGATGTCAGCGAATCCAGGGTCCAGCGTCGAAAGTTAACCCAGCATTTGCTCTCAGTGGGTTGAGGGAAACCAGAGGAAGAAAACTTCAACCTGGGCTGTTGCGTAAAGCTTACTTACTTACAAATGGCTTTTAAGGAATCCGAAGGTTCATTGCCGCCCTCACATAAGCCCGCCAGCGGTCCCTATCCTGTGCAAGATTAACCCAGTCTCTATCATCATACCCCACCTCCCTCAAATCCATTTTAATATTATCCTCCCATCTACGTCTCGGCCTCCCTAAAGGTCTTTTTCCCTCCGGTCTCCCAACTAACACACTATATGCATTTCTGGATTCGCCCATACGTGCTACATGCCCTGCCCATCTCAAACGTCTGGATTTTAAGTTCCTAATTATGTCAGGTGAAGAATACAATGCGTGCAGTTCTGTGTTGTGTAACTTTCTCCATTCTCCTGTAACTTCATGCCTCTTAGCCCCAAATATTTTCCTAAGAACCTTATTCTCAAACACCCTTAACCTATGTTCCTCTCTCAGAGTGAGAGTCCAAGTTTCACAACCATATAGAAGAACCGGTAATATAACTGTTTTATAAATTCTAACTTTCAGATTCTTATTGTAGGGATTCGTAACAAGCTGTTTTTTTACGGTGATGGGTTGTTAGCCCTTCGCCCAACCCCCAAGCTGGAGGACCACCCCTTATCGGCTGTCCACGACTGCTTATTCAATATATTCGCAGCTACCCTCCATATCTGGAGGCCGTCTCCTCTATCCGCAACCTGAGGACGCGCCATGCCGTGGTGATAGGGACCCACCATACATGGGTTGCGTAAAGCTAACATTGCTATTTTTTACCAGCGACAAATAAGTAAATAATTAAAAAAAACAGTCATTTCTGTTGCATAAATATGTAACTTATTGGTAAATTTGTCACGAAAAGTGACGAGTTAAGTGCTGCATTGGAGTTAAATCGTTCGCTTGAACTCGAGTGTCGTACCCTCGAGTGAGATACGATCGGTTGTGATACGCTCGTAATAAATAGAAGCACAGTACAAGGTCATCTCACCGACATGTCTTATCTTGTATGGAAGGCGACAGATAAGATACACATATGTTTTGCTCACACGGTAAAAATAAGGCTTTATTTTCTGCGTTTATGACAAACGTTTAATGGAACAGTCAATGGAACGTACCAAAACAGGAATATGAAGTTATAAATAAAATAGTATGAAAAACTTCGATATACAGTTATTATTGCCAATTAATAATTATTCAATATTTGATTTACCACATATATAATATGATAGGTCCATACATAGTGTTCCGCCTATATACTGCGACAATGTAGAAACGTTTTACAAAATATTATTGATATAGCAGTAGATTAATAACAATATTAGTACAGAGATAACGTCACAGAAAATATAATAAAACGAATAATCATGCTGCAAAACTGTTACAGACGCAAAGATTGATACACTAATTATTAGAGATTATTATTATTATTATTATTATTATTATTATTGTTATTGTTATTATTATTATTATTATTATTATTATTATTATTATTACTAGAAAACTTGATACGGTTCTTGCATTATCGTGATTGTGTTCTCCGTTTATAATAATTACATTTACATCCAATAACATCTATCAGATGTGGCAAAAACAAAATCACTCCTGTGTGTGGGGGGGGGGGACATTTACCTACAACATTTATATTACATTTTAAAGCAAGTTTTGTAGTTGTACTATGGAGAAGTTAGTTAGACGCTGCAAAGTTTTGAAATGATGAACATCTGTGATGTTACTACACAGTTCATCACTTAACAAGAACGAATGTCTAACGCTCGGCTTATACCGTTCGAGGATTTATCGCTCGTGACAATTTTACTCATCATGCATGTGCGCTACCTATCGGATTATGCTATGAACTACTTGGCGCACGAGCGAAAACGTCCGATGGAGACCTCTGCCACGAGTACTAGTAATTAGTAACAGTTTCATTTCTTTTACCAACGAATTGTTTCATAAAAATTTGTATGCTCGACCATGCCGAAATGTAGTAATTATACACCTGGTAGCAGTCCTTTAATGCATATCATTAAAGTACACCTACTAATTAAAGTACAGGTGTTAAGCCAATGACAAGTCAGCTTTGTACCGTTATAAAACCGCAAGTGTCGATTATTCTCGGATATGCAATCGAAAGAGAATTAGCGAAAAGTCACGGAGGCTGGAAATCCAATACTGTCGCAGAAGGTTATGTTCTGTTACTATAATAATTAGCGTTAATTGCAAATAATATTCAAATAAATTCAATTTGTCATCTCGTTTTTCAATGTCTAATTTAATTTCAATGTTATATCAAAGTTATTATTTAGTTTACTCTGTAGGTTCTTATAGGCTATCAAGGTCAATGTGGACATCTGTTCCTCGGAAAAAATCAATACTTTCGCGTCTACGCACATCTCACAATTTACGAGGTATTGCTCAAAGTCAGTTGCGTTCGTTTCATAAATATCCATACTCGCTTCTTAATTACTATCATTATAGGCTCGTTGCATAATGTACTAAAATGTGGGGAGTATGAAGACATAATAGTACATTATGCAACGAGCCTATAATGAAGGTAATTAAGAAGCGAGTATGGATATTTATGAAACGAGCGCAAGCGAGTTTCATAATTTTCATACGAGCTTCTTAATTACCATTATAGGCGAGTTTCATACGACTTTTTATGCTCGACCATATTTCTAACTTGATATTATTAATTTTCTTTGTATCTGACCTTGACCAATGTCCCGTATGTTGTGAGATGTGCGCAGACGCGAAAGTATTGAGTTTTTCCGAGGAACAGATGTCCACATTGACCTTGCTAGGCCATAAGAACCTACAGAGATAACATTGAAATAAAATTAAACATTGACAAATTGAATTTATTGGAATATTATTTACAATTAACGCTAATTATTATAGCAACAGAACATAACCTTCTGCGACAGTATTGGATTTCCAGCCTCCGTGACTTTTCGCTAATTCTCTTTCGATTGCATATCCGAGAATAATCGATACTTGCGGTTTATAACGGTAGAAAGCTGACCTGTCATTGGCTGAACAGTTGTAACCTGAGTCGTCATTGGCTGAAAAACCTGACCTTTAATGAGTAGGTGTCCTTTAATGACATGCATTAAAGGACTGCTACCAGGTGTATAATTACTACATTTCGGCATGATCGAGCATAAATTAAAATAAATATCGAACTTTTATTTCATACTAGCCGTAACCGTGCGCTCCGCTGCACCCGTTAAAAACAAATATAAAATAATTACATAATTAAAATAGGACATTTGATCCAGGGAACATTCGTGTTTGATAGGAGGATAAATCGTTTAATATGTTACTTAATTTAAATTGCATCCAAATAATTAAAATGCGATTATTTTGGTCCAGAGACACTCATTTGGTGCAATGACAATTCCTTTAACATATTTCTTAATTTTTATTACATGCAACCATAGTTTAATGGAGATTGATATCATTTAGATTTAATGTGTACCGTATATTTTATTTTACTTGTTATAGGTTTCCATTGAATTATGGTAATAACTTAATTTTAACCCTTGTTTTCTACGTATTCAGTAAATGGCTCTTGGCTCACTATGGTTTTGAACCCTCCAAATAACTTAAATTATATTATATAATATTACATTACAGATTATATTATATTATATTATTTTATATTATATTATATTATATTATATTATATTATATTATATTGTATTATATTATATTATATCAGAAGTTACTGTAATAACATTATAGCATTATGTCCATCTAGAGAATCTACACTTTCCAATGGTGAAATAATAAAATTAATTATACAAATCGATTAATTTAGCTTCCGATATTACTTCATACAAACACAGAAACATTCTCTGTAGGCTATCTTTCATAGCTTTCGATTGTTGTGTCCAAGGCCCCTTATAGACGAAGTCATTTGTTTTTTAATTCATTACAGGCCTTACTTGGCAGTTATTTTAATTTTAAAACTCATTGATCTCATTAAATATCAGTCCTATCAAAATATTTCAAGGAAAAAAAATTATCTCAGATTATTTTTAAAGAAACTTTTGTTATGTAACATTTTTCACAAAAATCAATAATAAGCGAGATAATTCGATTTATTTAATTCAGGCCCCCTTATAACCCCCTTTTAAATAATGTATTTTGAATGCCATATAGTCTAAAATCTAAGTTACAACGAACTTAATTTATATTCCAGTTTTCATCGAAATCGGTTCAGCCATTATCGCGTGAAAAGGTAACAAATATACAGACAGACAGACAGACATACAAACAAAAATTTCAAAAAAGCGATTTTCGGTTTCAGGGTGGTTAATTATATATGTTAGGACCAATTATTTTTGGAAAATCGAAAATTACCAGAAAAATTTCGGCTACAGATTTATTATTAGTATAAATTCCGAACAACCTTACAATCCCAACCGTGCTCACAATAACAATCACGAACAACGTAAACGTTTCACGCAATTATATGGATTTGATGACTCCCCTGCCACTTTTCTTTCTTTCCTGTTCTTCATTCATTGCACTTTGCTTTATCATGCATTACACCTGTTCTGCCGTTCTTCCTTTCACATGCCTCGCCCCGTTGTTTCGCTCGAATGCCCGGCGGTTCTCTTCCGCGTTTCAACACAGCGAGCAGCTGGCCTGTCGCATGTTTTCATAATGATTACACCGGAAGGCGTCCAAGTCTAATAATAATCCTGGCTGCAGTGGTATCGGTGCAGCGATCGTGACGTCACGTCGCGATGCACCGCCCTAGACGGTGGCGGCTCGTGACTAAGCTCGCGGTGCATTTCCGGTCGTCACATTCGCCGTGCGCTGCGTGCCAATAAAATTGTTGCGTCATATCCAGCTGAATGCATATTGCACAACGCAAGTCAGTTGATCTCGTATTATAACTCTGCCTCTGTGTAACATCACATGTGCGGGGGGAGGCAAGGGGATGGGAGGAATGTGAGTTGTAATGCTTTTCAATACGCTGATGCCCACGTTGTAAGATAGGCCACTTGAAATTTAATGGCCACTGACCGACAGCGATATAATACGATACCTAAGCTGTAAATGGGTAAATAAATAAATGAATGAAATAATGAAATGAAATAAATGTCTGATTGTCAATTTATATTAAATGTTTTTTTCTCTCTTTTTCTCTTTCTTCTTTTTCTTCTTCTTTTTGGTTTTTTGTGTTATTTATTGGTTTGAATTAAGTTAATTACTGTATTTAGCACACTGTCTTTGTAAATTTTATGTTATACTAGCCGTACCCGTGCGCTCCGCTGCACCCGTTAGAAATAAATATAAAGTAATTGCATAATTAAAATAGGACGTTTGGTCCAGGGAACATTCGTGTTTGATAGAAGGATAAATCGTTTAATATGTTACTTAATTTAAATTGTATTTAAAATATTAAAATGCGATCATTTTGATCCAGAGACCACTCATTTGGTGCAATGACAATTCCTTTAACATGTTTCTTAATTGTTATTACCAATTATTTTTGGAAAAGGGAAAATTAACAAACATTTTGGCTACAGTTTTATTATTATGTTTATATTATATTATATTATATTATGAAACAGTGTGTTGATAACGGATGTACTCGAATTAGAAAGTTTTTAATTTGTTGTGGGAGCTCTTGAATCTCAGGAGGAACAGCTTTTACAACAGCGCAACATAATCTGCTTGGCTCATTACCCAATTTTTTGCATTGCATTTATTGCATATGTATTTTATGTATTTTAACACGATTCAATTGAGCATAGTTAAAATTTGAATTATAAAATAATGGATTGCTAAGCTAACGTACTATTACTGCATACTAAATCAATACACTCTCGTTGTTCGTTAATTCTCTGAGATAAAAATGAATATGTTCATAAACATTATTATAAGAAATACAGAAAATGAATATACAGAATAACCTATCAAGTTTTCTGTGCATAAGAAGCTATTTTAATCTTACCTGTCCTCAATTCACTCACAAGTTACTGTAATAACATTATAGCATTATGTCCATCCAGAGAAACTACACTTTCCAATGATGAAATAATAATTAATTATACAAATCGGTTAATTTAGCTTCCGATATTAGGCCTACTTCATACAAACACAGAAACATTGTCTGTAGGCTATGTTTCATAGCTTTCGATTGTTGTGTCCAAGGCCCCTTATAGACGAAGTCATTTGTTTTTTTATTTCAATACACCGCCTTAGATGACAGTTATTTTAATTTTAAAACTCATTTATCTCATTAAATATCAGTCCTATCAAAATTTTTCAGAGAATAAAACTTATCAGAAATCATTTTCAAAGAAACTTTTATTATGTAACATATTTCACAAAAATCAATAATAAGCGAGATATTTCGATTTATTTAATTCAGGCCCCCTTATAACCCCCCTTTTAAATAACGCATTTTGAATGCCATATAGCCTATAATCTAAGTTACAACGAACTTAAGGGAAATTGGACGTTATCGCATGCAAAGTAATGGTAAAAATAGCCTATCTTCAAGCAGTCATAAATGTAATACTATTTATCACAGCTATTTCATTTTTTTAGTGATATATGTATACACATTAAACTTTAAAATGAAAAAAGAATGGTTAGTCTAGTGTAAATCTTATCCTTAAATTAATTTTTGAATTTAAACATATGTTTTATATAAATTCACTACATACCTGTGATTAGGTACACTCTATTCACTTACCATAGCACCCATTGAATTAAAATTTTGGCCACTTACTGCTAACAGATACTAAAACATACCCTACTAATATTATTAAAATATCTGTAATATTATGGGCATAGGGCTCATACTAATCTTGAATTTTTTTTTTAATTTATTGACTGTGATGATTACTATAAGCCCTATGCTCATAATATTACAGATATATGAATAATTTTAGTAGGGTATTTTTTAGTATCTATTAGCAGTAAGTGGTCAAATTTTCAATTCAATATGTGTTATAATAAGTGAATGGAGTGTACCTAATCACAGACATGTAGTGAATTTATAAAAAAGTTGTGCTTAATTAAAAAAATTAATTTAAGGATACAGATTTACTCTAGAGTCACCATTCTTTTTCATTTTAAAGCTTAATATGTATACACACATAGCTAACAAAAATGAAAGACCACTGGTAAATAGTAGACTATTATATTTATGACTGCTAGAAGATAGGCCATTTTTTTCCATTATTTTGCATGCGATAATGACTAACTCCCCTTAATTTATATTACAATTTTCATCAAAATCCGTTCAGCCATTATCGCGTGAAAAGGTAACAAACATACAGACATACAAACAAAAATTTCAAAAAAGCGATTTTCGGTTTCAGGGTGGTTCATTATATATGTTAGGACCAATTATTTTTGGAAAATCGAAAATTACCAGAAAAATTTCGGCTACAGATTTATTATTAGTATAGATTATTGGCTAAGACCATAGGCTACTGTACACGAGCCTGGCTCTTACGGTAGTGGTTAGAGACATTTTTGTTTTATAATTTCATTTGTACTCACTAGCTAACTAGTTAAATAAATAAAAAAAAAAAAAAAAAATTGATAAATGAGTAAATAAGTATTAAATAAATAGTAAATTAACTAAATAATAAACAAATAAATAAATAAGCAAAACAAACGAACAAAACACACAAAACAAACAAACCAATCAAACAAATCAAACAAACAAATGAATAACTAAATTAATAACAATAGTAATATACGTTACAAGAGCGGTATGTTGACGTTTTCATGGTCGAGGAAAAGATTGAAAAAGCGAAACGTAGTTGAACTTTTTTAATTTCCGAGAACATGAAAACAAACATACCGCTCGTGTATCGTACATTATTTTGTGCGAAGATCGTTTATTACATACCTGAAACACGAATTTCTAATTAGTTGCAATGAAATCTCCATGTTGGTTTCTGTTTAATGACGGCAACTTCGGAAAACCAAAATATCTTTCTTCAACATTGTTGCTATAAAATGTTTTCTGTGTTTACTATACTCTAGCAGGCTGTGATATACGTCTGTCTTTTTTTCCCCCAGTCTATAAATGCGAACTTAAAATAAACGGTAAGGTTATGTAATGATTTATTTTTCATTTTAATATTTTAACAATATTATTTATATAACATATTGCAGTAATAACATCGGCATCTGGAATCTTGTTGATTTTTTCACGGCTTCCTTAATGTTACTTGTATCAGGAATGCAATAAGTTTCGTGGAGTAGTAGACTTTACTTAATATTTGCAAATATTTAAAAACACTAATTAACATTGCAATTTAGGTGAAATTGCAGTGGAAAGTTTCCAATTTATAATTATTACTATGGTAAACGTCTCTAAAAATAATATGTTAAAAGCCTAAAGCAGTAAAATGAATGTCGCGCTTAAGCGGTAAGAAGAGGGAAATTGTTATGTGTGTTAGGTTGGGAATACTGAATGTGGTATTTCACACTTACCGCGTATTGGTTCTGTGCGGAAAACAAGCAAATACGTACCATCTCGTACAAAATAGATTAATGAGGCGTTCAGAGCTAAAGTGGATCAAGTCACAAATTTTCATAAATCGAGTTTCATTCATTTTCTGATATCTGAAGTTGAATTTTTTTCCGAGTAGTATTGGATCAAGTCTTAATTCCAAGCATTCGCCGGTAGGTGATACCTGTCACTTTTGGCTCATAATTTGTTCACGACGTTCTGAGCCATAGTGTGTCAAGTCACCAAAGCGTTGCATCAATGAACACTGTCTCCACTTCTTCCCCATCGCCTTCATTTCTTCTTCATCGTCTTCTCTTCTTCACAATCGTTTCACTTCTTTCCCACTGTCTCCTCTTCATTCCCATTGACTTCTCTTCTTTCACTTTTTCCCATTTTCCTCTTCGTTATCTTTTCTTCTTCATAGACTTTCATTGTTCCCTATAGGTTCCTTTCTTCCCTATAGTCTTTTCTTTTTCCTCTAATATTATAGTCATTCACATTCATTCTCTTCTTCCAATTCCTCTTTTCTTCCTCTTTGTTGTCTTCCCGTCTGCCTCATAGTTTTTCTTCTTTCTTTTATTCCTTCTTCGTCGTAGTTTTTCTCTTCTTCGCCATTGACTTTTCTTCCTCCACTTCGTCTTTCATTCTTCCCCTATTACTATTCTTGTCTTTATTCTTTCTACTTTTCTCTTATTTTGTGTTCTGCTAATTTCTTCTATTTTTCTTCCTCTTATATTTACTCATTTTCCACGTCTCATACTATCATTTTCTCTCCTCTCCACTTTTTATCATTTTCCTCTTTTTTCCTCTTTATCTTGTCTCTTTTCTTATTCCTCTTGTTCTCTTCTTTTCCTTTTCTTTCCGTTCCCCCCTCTTTTGTCTTTCTTTACCGCTCCTTATTTTCCTCTTTCCTGTTATGCTTATTTTTTGCTTTATTCTTCTTTTCCTCCCCTTTACTCCTATTCTTTTAACCTAATTTCTAGCCTCTCTCTAGGCTCGTTCGTAACATTTTCCCTTTCCTTGTGCTTCACAATAATGAACTTCTGTCACTCCGCGTTGTCACATTGTGTTGCATCGCATTCAGTGTCCAATAAAAATTAAATTTTCAGAGTCTGATTCGCACTTGCAGGTCCTTTCATAAAATATTTGAATAGATTCGCCTGCGCAACATGAAAAATCCATTCACGGCCGCGTGCCGAGACATCGAACGATCACACACGGAAGTGTGCCTGTCCCATGCATGGCCTACTGAATGCTTGTGACGACGGAACCACATTGGTTTCTATAGCGACCCTGCGTGCACGGCTCTAAAAAGCTGCCGATTGATAACAAATGAATGCGCGAAATGGCCAGTCCATCCGCTATGTGGTGAGTTAAGTGGATGTGACAGAAATTTTCTCCAAAATTTACATTCCACTATTGCTCCATTTCCGTCGTACCTTCTCACCGACTTTAAATGACATTTTAAATCTAAATATATCAACCACTTGACGGTCGTATGTGAGTAACATTCTATACGTTGAGTTGAGCTCGTGTCACACCCGGTAGTTAGTAAGTGGATAAAATTAAAACTATCTGAAAGCAAGAAGTGAAACCACTAGAGGGTACAGATAATACAGTCAATTGTAAAAAAGTGACAGAGGATTCTTCCAATCCATATAATCGCATGAAACGTTTATGCTGTTCGTGATTGTTACTGTGAGCATGGTTGGGATTGTAATGATGTTTGGGATTTGAAATAAAAGTTCTATATTTCTGTTTTCATACTCCCCATATGTAAGCCTTCTCGTCAACTACTTACTAATCGTTTCCTCATTCCATGAGGCCTAATCTACAGACAAAAATGCAATTGATAGTCGAAACGATTCATACATTAGTACAGGCATATCAATTGATGCCCACAGGAGCAAGCGCGCGCTTTAGAGCCCAGGAGAGCCTGAGCGCTTTACAGCGGAAAGGAAAGAGACAGACGAAAGAGGTATGCCGCTTGATCGAGCTATATTCAGGGATGGCCAGCACTGATTCAATAGATAAAGGGAAGATAACTTATTAAAATTGTATCCATGTTAATTTTTAGATTTGTCTGAGAAGTATAAGTGCATTATAAGAATGTAAGTTTTAATTTTAATGCTCATTTTTCACAAGTTTGATTTTTTTATTCAAAAGAAATATTTTCACAACTTTTCGTATAGAAAAGTGAAATTTTCAGATATAGGCCTATTTACTTAGTAGCCTTACAGAATGTTTTCGTAAATCTTATATACCGTATATACGTATATCTGAAGATAGTGTATTGAAAATTTTGAAAATATTCGCATGGAAATTGTTTGTAAGGAAATGAATTAACAAAGCAACTACTGTTACATCATAAGCAAAAGATACGTGCCCATGTGTTGTAAAAATGTCAGCTCTATAGCTTCAACTGTTTTCGAGAAAATAATTTAATATTCTGATGATAGGAAGTTGCTCACAAATACCACCTTAAAAGCATAATGCGATAAGGGTTTTGTTATGTAATATTAGTTACACTTAAAACAGATACAGTACCTAGGTAACTTTGCTTTGTACTGTAATATTGTTTTGATTAGTTTATTGATTAGTTTTGTAAGGCTAAAGATACCATCAATATAAATTCCAACTTATCATGTCATACTCAATCTCTTTCTTTGGAATATCACTTTCTTTATGAATGATGTGTTTCATCCACTTAATACAATATAATATTATACTACTATGGAATTTAAGTGAATATTCCTTCTTAACTCTCTATTATGTTATTAAGATTTAAAACACAAGTGCAATATTAAGAAATCAGTGTTAGTACTTTTGTTTTACAGACAATATAGATAATATTAAGTAGAAAGAAGCCATATAAAAATAACGATATAAAATTTCACGTTCCGTTTGAAGTTTGTGCACCACTGTTTTCTTAATCCAACAGGTTGCTTATTCATATACACAACCCTTCCTCTTTCCATACTTAGCGCTTGATGCCCGCGCACGACGTCAAGGTCAGAAAAATGCGCTTGCTTTGACATCACTGCATTAGTATGACGTCAATGAGTTGTTTGATATTGTAATGCACATTATTTATTTATCTATTTTGTTTATTTATTTAGTTACATCTTTAGTTACTTATTTGTTTGTTTACTTATGTACTTATCTCCTTATTAAATTTATTTATCTATTTTGTTATTGAGTTATTCATTTGTTTGTTTGGTTTGTTTCTTTGTTTTGTGTGTTCGGCTTCTTTTGTTTGCTTGTTTTGTTTGTTTCGTTCCCTTTTTTGTTTTGATTTTTGTTTTATTGTGTTTTGTTTCGTTAATTTGTTTGTTTATTCATTTATTTATTTAATTTACTTATTGCTTACTCATTTACCTATTTATTAATTCATTTATTTACTTATGTGGAGCTTAGGTCATCAGGCCTTCTCTTCCACACCACCAGAAATGTAATAGAAATAGCTACAATAAAAATGTGTACAGGAGTGGCAAAAAAAACCGGACCGACCCTTGTAGCTGATTTCAGAGCCTTGTTCACTCCAGAGCACGATAGACTGGTAACTAAGACTTTCGTGGTTCGAATCCTGCCTGGGAAGGAAGCTTTTTTTTTGTTCCTTATTCAAATTTATTCCCAATACTTTTCGATTGTAGCGATATTTTACTACTTGATTAACTTATTATTCCCAGAACATGATTTTTTAAGTCCTGTTTCTACCGATGCCTGTCGCACAAAGTACAAAATAATGTAACCAAACTGATTACTAATAAAAATGTTTATTAAAATAACTAAAAGGTTCTTTATAACATTTTCTTTCTTTAGAAATGATCACATATTAGTGTGCACGTTTACAGTTGATGTAGATGCATTTATTATTTAAAGCTACTTCATCTTGTAAAATTGTGTTTTGCACTATCGTGTTTTGTTGTTGTTGTTGTTGTTGTTGTTGTTGTTGTATTTGCAGCTATTTTTATTAGGCCTTGAAAGTTAGAGTTCCCACACAGAACTTGTTGCTAAGGAAAACATTCTTCATAATATAAAATTATTATACTGCAATAAATTTACACTGCAGTTGCTGTTGCTTAGTTACCATTACAGTATAGTTTTACGAAGGCTTTGGAGTAATATTGCTCTAAATTTTCAATGCAAAATATATTGCATTTGCAATTTTAAAAATATGATCGCGCAAAAAATGTTGCACAATCCACGTTTGTTTTGTTTGTTTCGTTCGCTTGTTTTGTTTGTTTCGTTTGCTTGTTTTGTTTGTTTCGTTTGCTTGTTTTGTTTGTTTCGTTTGCTTGTTTTGTTTGTTTCGTTTGCTTGTTTTGTTTGTTTCGTTTCCTTGTTTTGTTTGTTTCGTTTGCTTGTTTTGTTTGTTTCGTTTTCTTGTTTTGTTTGTTTCATTTGCTTGTTTTGTTTGTTTCATTTGACTTTTTTGTTTGTTTCATTTGCTTGTTTTCTTTGTTTCATTTGTTTGTTTTGTTTGTTTCATTTGCTTGTTTGTTTGTTTCGTTTTCTTGTTTTGTTTGTTTCATTTGCTTGTTTTGTTTGTTTCGTTTGTTTCATTTGACTTTTTTGTTTGTTTCATTTGCTTGTTTTCGTTGTTTCATTTGCTTGTTTTGTTTGTTTCGTTTTCTTGTTTTGTTTGTTTCATTTGCTTGTTTTGTTTGTTTCGTTTGTTTCATTTGACTTTTTTGTTTGTTTCATTTGCTTGTTTTCTTCGTTTCATTTGACTTTTTTGTTTGTTTCATTTGCTTGTTTTCTTTGTTTCATTTGACTTTTTTGTTTGTTTCATTTGCTTGTTTTCTTTGTTTCATTTGACTTTTTTGTTTGTTTCATTTGCTTGTTTTCTTTGTTTCATTTGCTTGTTTTCTTTATTTCATTTGCTTGTTTTCTTTGTTTCATTTGCTTGTTTTCTTTGTTTCATTTGCTTGTTTTCTTTGTTTCATTTGCTTGTTTTGTTTGTTTTGTTTGCTTGTTTTGTTTCTTTCGTGTTGCTTGTTTCATTTGCTTGTTTTGTTTGTTTCGTTTGCTTGTCTTCTTTGTTTCATTTGCTTGTTTTGTTTGTTTCGTTTTCTTGTTTCGTTTGTTTCGTTTGCTTGTCTTTGTTTCGTTTGCTTGTTTTGTTTGTTTCATTTATTTTTAGTTTTGTTTTTGTTTTGTGTTTTGTTTTTGTTTTATTGTGTTTTGTTTTTGGTTGTATTGTGTTTTGCTTTTTGTGTTTTGTTTTTTGTTTTATTGTTTTGTTTTTTGTTTTATTGTGTTTTGTTTCGTTTGTGCTGTTTATTTGTTTATTTATTTATTTATTTATTTGTTTATTATTTATTTAATTTACTTATTTACTTGATACCTATTTACTCATTTAACTATTTATTAATTTATTTATTTCCTTTTGTAAAGCTTAGGTCATCAGACCTTCTCTTCCACACCACCAGAAATGTAATACCATTTTCTTTTTATTCCAGGTACGTGTTAGCTGAATCTTCTTCAAGGGCTAAGGTAGGAATGCAGACATAATATTCAGAGTGCGTGTAGGTGAATCAGTCAGTCTGTCAGACGTCTATGCACACCATATTATTACTCCTTCCTTAATGCTTTGAAAAAAGTTGTACAGTATCATGCATGAGCCTTTTAGTTATAGTATAGAATCAATGTGTGAGCTTTGTGTATTGACTTTCTGTAGAGCGCTTTGTGGAATAAACTTTCCTATTGCGTCGCAATCGATTTGAGTAATACAGGATGTTCTGATGAATCACTTACGGGCGATATGGACGCGGTGCATAGCGCAAAGTAGATTACCTAGTCACATAGGGCCGTATTCATAGACATTTTTAGCGTGGGTTTCCGGTGGATGAACAGCGTTTATCATATTCATAAACCAGTGTTAGCGATAGGATATGATTTGAATTCTGTACTAGTAACCTGTGGATAGCCGGGGCTAGCTTAGTACGCTCGTAGCGCGTGCTGCGAAATGTCTGTGAATAGCACCCATACTCACCAGCAATAATACCAATAGTTCTAGAAAGACAACTATACAAAATTATAGTCATTTCATTAGTTCTAATAGAGGGAGGTGAATCGGGGTAATTTCGGAAAAGTAAGAATGCCGGCTTACAGGTAGCAGAAATAATAATCTTCGTGCTGTTAGTAATATTATTATACAGTGGTATTCAATGTTTTTTTGCTAGTGTACCTCCAAAATGTATTTTTGTTTACCTTCGTAGTCTTAAACTGCATTGTAATTATATAACAAATAATAAAAAAAACTATGATGTTGTATTCTATGAAAAATATATTATTATTATTATTATTATTATTATTATTATTATTATTACTAGCCGTACCCTTGCGCTCCGCTGCACCCATTAGAAATAAATATAAAGTAATTACATAATTAAAATAGGACATTTGATCCAGGGAACATTCGTGTTTCATTTTTTTTAATTTATTCATTTTATTCCATAGATCTTACATGAGCAATGAAGCTTTAAGATGTGGAACAAGTCAACATTTTACAATATTACAATTACAATTTTTACAATTTTGTGCAATTTTTTACATTTTTTTTTTTACAATATTTTGGCGAGATGTAGTGAGATGAGGTGAGGTCCGAGGATTCGCCAAAATATTACCCGGCATTTGCATTTTGGTGGGGGAAACCTCGGAAAAACCCAACCAGGTAATCAAATCAAAGGGGGGTAATCAAATCAAAGGGGTTGATGCTAAGGACTCGCCATAGACCATCCGGCTTCAATCCCACGGCTGGGGAAAACCTCGGAAGAAACCAAAGACCAAAGGGGGATCCAACCCAAGCCCGAACGCAGCTCCGGATCAGCAGCCCAGCGAGTCTGCCGACTGAGCTACATCGATGGCTCTTCTAAAAGTATACAATACATAGCCAATCAGATTATTGAATTTACAAACGCAAACGATAGATAAATGATAAAAGGATAAATCGTTTAATATGTTACTTAATTTAAATTGTACTTAAAATATTAAAATGCGATCATTTTGATCCAGAGACCACTCATTTGGTGCAATGACAATTCCTTTAACATGTTTCTTAATTGTTATTACCAATTATTTTTGGAAAAGCGAAAATTAACAGAAAAATTTTGGCTACAGATTTATTATGTTTATATTATATTATATTATATTGTATTATATTATATTATATTATATAAAAAGTGTATTGATAACGGATGTACTCGAATTAGAAAGTTTTTAATTTGTTGTGGGAGCTCTTGAATCTCAGGAAGAACAACTTTTACAACAGCGCAACATAATCTGCTTGGCTCAATACCCAATTTTTTTTTGCATTGCATTTATTGCATAAATAGTCTATTTTATGTATTTTAACACGATTCAATTGAGCATAGTTAAAATCTGAATTATACAATAATGGATTGCTAAGCTAACGTACTATTACTGCATATGAAATCAATACACTCTCGTTGTTAGTTAATTCTCTGAGATAAAAATGAATATATTCATAAACATTATTTTAAGAAATACAGGAAATGAATATACTGAATAACCTATCAAGTTTTCTCTGCATAAGAAGCTATTTTAATCTTACCTGTCCTCAATTCACTCACAAGTTACTGTAATAACATTATACCATTATTTCCATCCAGAGAAACTACACTTTCCAATGATGAAATAATAATTAATTATACAAATCGGTTAATTTATCTTCCGATATTACTTCATACAAACACAGAAACATGGTCTGTAGGCTATGTTTCATAGCTTTCGATTGTTGTGTCCAAGGCCCCTTATAGACGAAGTCATTTGTTTTTTATTTCAATACACCGCTTTAGATGGCAGTTATTTTAACTTTAAAATTCATTTATCTCATTAAATATCAGTCCTATCAAAATTTTTCAAAGAATGAGACTTATCAGAAATCATGTTTAAAGAAACTTTTGTTATGTGACATTTTTCACAAGAATCAATAATAAGCGAGATATTTCGATTTATTTAATTCAGACCCCCTCATAACCCTCCTTTTAAATAATGTATTTTGAAAGCCATATAGCCTGAAATCTAAGTTACAACGAACTTAATTTATATTCCAATTTTCATCGAAATCGGTTCAGCCATTATCGCGTGAAAAGGTAACAAACATACAGACAGACAGGCAGACATACAAACAAAAATTTCAAAAAAGCGATTTTCGGTTTCAGGGTGGTTAATGTTATGTGTTAGGACCACTTATTTTTGGAAAATCGAAAATTACCAGAAAAATTTCGGCTACAGATTTATTATTAGTATAGATTATTATTATTATTATTATTATTATTATTATTATTATTATTATTATTATTATTATAGGCCTAAGTATTGTGGGTTCCTATCACCATGGAATAGCACGTATTCCTCGTCTGCTCAACGAATCTGGAAATTAGAATTTATAAAACAGTTATATTACCGGTTGTTTTGTATGGTTGTGAAACTTGGACTCTCACTTTGAGAGAGGAACAGAGGCTAAGGGTATTTATATTCTCTATGGAATTGAGTTCAGGCGAGTTGACCAGCCAAGTCAAAAGAGGTGTATTGATGTTCTTCAAGAAACATTTGACAAACTTTGCCATTGACAGGATCCACAGTCTTGCATAAAAATTGACTTTTCAATTTTGTTGAACCAATCCCTAAGTTGTGAAATCAAGCAAGTCTGCAGTATTTTGATGCCTCAAAGAATGCACAAATGCAAGCGATGGACCATCTCCTCGTGCACTCTCGAAAACTTTTCAGGAAAAACAATCCGTATCGTGTGTACAATCCTTTACATAAATTCTGGGATAGTGCGAGGTTTACTTGCAAATATACTATCCTTAAAAAATCCCCATAAAAAGAAATGCAGAGGAGTTAAGTCTGGAGATCGTGGCGGCTAAGCAATTGGAAATACTTCGTGAAGCAAGGTTTAAACATACTGTGCATAATAGGGAGGAGTCGCTCATTTCTTGTACCAATGCAAATACTCATGCAATAGAAATGGCGCTTTCTGGTAGACACATTTGTGACTAGATCGACTTCTGGCGGGCAGACGCGTAACCAGATCAAGTGTACGGCACCGAGAAAGACTTTAGTAGCAGAGATGTACAGTAGTGGCAAAAAAAAAAACCGGACCGACCCTTGTAGCTGATTTCAGAGCCTTGTTCACTCCAGAGCACGATAGACTGGTAACTAAAACTTTCGTGGTTCGAATCCTGCCTGTGAAGGAAACTTTTTTTTTTTGTTCCTTATTCGAGACGGCCTCCAAATATGGAGGGTAGCTGTGAATATATTGAATAAGCAGTCGCGAACAGCCGATGAGGGGTGGTCCTCCAGCTTGGGTGTTGGGCGAAGGACTAACAACCCATCACCGTAAAAACAGCTTGTTACGAATCCTTCAAATAAGAATGGATTTGAGGGAGGTGGGATATGATGATAGAGAATGGATTAATCTTGCTCAGGATAGGGACCAATGGCGGGCTTATGTGAGGGCGGCAATGAACCTGCGGGTTCCTTAAAAGCCAGTAAGTAAGTAAGTAAGTATTCAAATTTATTGCCAATACTTTTCGATTGCTGGTAAAATTCATGTTCTGGGAATAATAATTTAATTAAGTAGTAAAATATCGCTGCAAACGAAAAGTATTGGGAATAATAATTTTGAATAAGGAACAAAAAAAAGTTTCCTTCCTAGGCAGGATTCGAACCACGAAAGTCTTAGTTATCAGTCTATCGTGCTCTGGAGTGAACAAGGCTCTGAAGTCAGCTACAAGGGTCGGGCCGTTTTTTTTTTGCCACTACTGCACAATAGAGCTAAAAATCGTAAAGTTTAGTCAATTTTTCGAGTGATCGCTTACTTATGAAACACCCTGTATGTTTCATAATGGCGCATCAAGGGTTCATCCTCCTTATTTTGGGTAAAAGTAGGTTTTGAATTTATTGTTTTCTATTAGTATTTTAAATAGCATGAACAAACAACGTTTATATTATTTTGATAGAAGTCGCCGTGTTTTAAGAAGTTAGAAAATGGACAGGCGTACGATGTCGGTATTAAATGCCGCTTGCACGAACATCACGTCAGGCAGCGTGACTGACGTCCTTCTAGCTGCATTGTTATTGTTTACTGCGGCTTCGGGTTTCTGAAGAAACAAGATGAAGTGAAATGTTGTCTTGCTTACGTGTGACGTGAGCTCTACTGGAGCTGTCATCAGCGTGACGTGACCCAGAACAGTTGAAGGACGAGGGTTACAAATGCACTGTCCGCCACTTTACCGAAATTAGGAGAGACTTTCAAATAACGAAAAACCATTTTTACAGATTCCTGTCATTGCTAGAAATGCACCAGAACGTGTTTTGTCTGCAGCGCAAGAAATGTTGGCCTGGTTTAGCGTTTTGTGTATTGGCAAATACTACTTCCATACCTACGATGTTTCTGAAATGTCTTTGACTTCCAGCAGGGCAAATATTTTCTCTTTCAAACAGTTGCCTTTTGCGTAGTCATATTAAAATCGTAATCCACTTTTTCTAGAAGAAAACTTTTAATTTTCGATACATTGGCAATAGACATATGTAAGATTCGAACAATTTGTAAGGCAAGACTACGAACTGCAAATGCCTGTCCAAAACTTTACCGAAATTAGAAAATTCTTCCATAACAAATATAATATGTTTTTCTTCACTGTCGAATATTTCATAAGGAAGTGACACATATTTTTGTTCATAGTTTTCCTCCCAAATGGAGATTATTTACTGCAAACCTTTCAGCTTTCAGCTTTTTCCAAATCTCCCGGAAAAAATGTAACATTTTAAAATTTATTTTCAGAAAAAAAAAGTTACATTTGTTCACATTAAATTTTTGCACATTTAAAGGACAAAACTAAAATTCTTTCAGTCAATATTATTATCATAATACACTGCTCTCTTAAATTGTCTGAGCATTTTAAAAATTAGTTAAGTATTTTTTCAAAATACGCTTTGAAATGTTTAAGGGATTAGGTACAGCTTACAGCAGTAAAATTTTGGAAATATTTCACATTTTTTCCTCCATTACTGCATCTTGTACAATAATTAAAATTAGTGTAAAAAACTGTCCTTCTGCTATATGAAAAAAAAATATTTTTACAATTTAAAAAAATTATTTACATTTTTTTTTTTCAAAATTCAGTTCACTGTGCAGTGATGAAACGTTTCCCACATATCTAAGAAACTATCAAACATTCTGTGATGAAATTTCTTGTGTGTATTTATACATGTCATATCTACAATATTATGCAAGATCACTTCTCTACCTTTGATAGATTGTCTGATAAAACATAAATTCATTTTAAAAAGTGGTCAGATATCAGTATTTTCTTCTAACACAAAATAAAAAAAATATTTATTAAGGAATGCAGTTGAAAGAGCATGATATTGTAAACATGAGTTTCAGCAATGAAATAAAAGAGAGAGAACATGAAAAAGTTAACAAGATTATGAGTTATGAGGGAAACGCTTCATCACTGCAAGTGAACTGCCAACATTTTGAATTAAAAAATATACTTACTTACTTAGTGGCTTTTAAGGAACCCGCAGGTTCATTGCCGCCCTCACATAAGCCCGCCATTGGTCCCTATCCTGAGCAAGATTAATCCATTCTCTATCATCATATCCCATCTCCCTCAAATCCATTTTAATATTATCTTCCCATCTACGTCTCGGCCTCCCTAAAGGTCTTTTTCCCTCCCAACTAACACTCTATATGTATTTCTGGATTCGCCCATACGTGCTGCATTCCCTGCCCAACTCAAACGTCTGGATTTAATGTTCCTAATTATGTTAGGTGAAGAATACTATGCGTGCAGTTCTGTGTTGTGTAACTTTCTCCATTCTCCTGTAACTTCATCCATCTCAGCTCTAAATATTTTCCTAAGCACCTTATTCTCAAGAATAAAAAATTATGCATATTAAAAAATATATATATATAATTTTTTTGAATCGTAAAAATATTTTTTTTCACATAGGCCTAGCAGAAAGACAGTATTTTACACTTACCAATTTTCATTATTGTACAAGATACAGTAATGGAGGAAAGAAATGTTCAATATTTCCAAAAATGTTACTGCTGTAAGCTGTGCCTAACCCCTTTACATAAAACAGTTTTTTTATGTTAAAGGAAGAGAAAACGAGGAAAATTGAGTTAAAATTTCTTTTTTTATTTGAACTAGGTATTTCAAAGTATAACCCTTTGAAATTAATGACATTATTTACGCGTCACCCTGTATAGCACATGGAGAATACCATATTTTCCTAAGAAGCATTACTTGTCCTGTGTGGCAATAAAATGAAGGCTTAGAAAATATAAGTGTTTCTGCCATTTCTCTCTAAGAGAAATTTCACTTTGTCGCATCTGGTTTTGAACTCCTAGTATCCAGCTTAAAAATAGAGGTCTAACCTTTCGGTTAAAAGTGTCTTAAGGGGGCTCATACAGTGGTGGTGCTGCACATTATAAACCTTTCAGAAATTTTTAAATTTCTCAGAGATAATTCAGTGGATATTTCTAATTTTTTGTACACAAATAAGTGGTATTTGGGCCTCTCATTTGGGATTAACAAATTTATAATTATCAAATTAATTTATTATTTTTATTAACACAATTTAAAGCAAAGAATTTTCTGGTAATTAAGAAGAAAAACATTGCATCTCCCCAAAAACATCAGATTCTAAATTTATATTTTTATTTCTGACTGTAGAAATGCAGTGTTATAGGATGGACCAGAGTGAACTTCCTTCCAGAGTTGCAAAGGTTTCGAATTACATTTTTTTTTATTTTACCATAAGGAGAGAAGTCACTTTTATTTTACATTATTTACTTAAAATTTATGAAATTATGCTTATAGCTATCGCTATGAAAGTAGTTCATCCTCTACAGTTTGAATAGCTACAGATATCCTGAAAATTTGAAAGAATTTGGGCAAATAGTTCAAGAGATATCTTGTTTTTAGTTTGAAAAATAGCAGAAAATTATTTCCTTTAAATTTTATAATTAAAAGTAATGAACTATTATGATAATTACAAATTTGTTGATGCCAAATGAGAGGCCCAAATACCACTTATTTCTGTATAAAAAATTAGAAAGATCCACTGAATTATCTCTGAGATATTTAAAATTTTTTGAAAGGTTTACAATCTGCAGCACTGCTACTGTATGAGCCCCCTTAAATAAAGGGCAACATTATAGCTACTTGACGTGAACAGACGGCAAGGAAACTAGAGAAGATGCAAGGAAAAATGCTTCCTGAATCTGGACGTAATGTAGCCTACCTAGAGCTCTGCGGCGACTTAAAGTAAGTAAATAATTCAGATATGCTTCACGGTTCCTTGACTCCGCTCGTACTGTGAGATGAAACGGCCGTATTTATCCATATACTCAGTGGCTCTTAAAAATAAACGACTGTGGATACGCAAATAAAGTTTTAGAACCCTGTGACCATGGCATATGTGAGGGGATGGGCATAAAAGACATCCAGAGAGATGAGCCTTTTCAGGCTAACGACTGATGCTCCGACTTCATTTCATCTCGGAAGGACATTTCGCACAAGATACTCTCCAAACTGTGGCTGAAGCTCGAGTTCTGTTTCTAACCAGTAATTATGCGGGTCGAGTCCCGGTAGACTCGCCATCTCTTTATGTGCCTTACCTTAAGCTTGATGTATTTGTATACCAAAGATTGTTTGACGTAACATTCCGTGACGAAAATGTGTAACGAATCTGACGCATAAGTAATTCGTGACGAATGAAAGATGTAGTCGTCACGACACAAGGTCATTCCTTTACAAACAGCAATTTATAGACATGAATATTAGTACGCTTTAAAGGAAGCTTTTAATAGAAAAAGAAGCAACTTCTGCGGACCTCTGGAGAAAACTAAGGAAGAGACTTGTGAAGTGCTTTGTGTGGAGTGTAGAATTGTATGTGGTAGAAACATGGACATTACAACCAAGGTGAAGAGAAACGAGTACACCTTTTCCAGTTGTATTTCAGAAAATATCAATTGTATTTCAGAAATTATCAAATGTATTTCAGATTGTGCAAATCAAGATTTCAGGTATAACTCCCTGTAAAGTTGATTTGAATAATTTCGAGGGAAAAATTGTTCCGGGGCCGGGCATCGAACCCGGGACCTTTGGTTTAACGTACCAACGCTCTACCACTGAGCTCTCTACCCGACACCGATCCAATTTTTCCCTCTATATCCACAGACCTCAAAGTGGGCTGACAACCGTCAAGCAACCAACTTCGAGTGCACACTAACTCCGTGTGACTTAAATTGTGGTTTTCTGTCAACGAACAGTGACGTGTATTATGCAAATCAAGATTTCAGGTATAACTCCCTGTAAAGTTGATTTGAATAATTTCGAGGGAAAAATTGTTCCGGGGCCGGGCATCGAACCCGGGACCTTTGGTTTAACGTACCAACGCTCTACCACTTAGCTCTCTACCCGACACCGATCCAATTTTTCCCTCTATATCCACAGACCTCAAAGTGGGCTGACAACCGTCAAGCAACCAACTTCGAGTGCACACTAACTCCGTGTGACTTAAATTTTGGTTTTCTGTTAACGAATAGTGACGTGTATTATGCAAATCAAGATTTCAGGTATAACTCCCTGTAAAGTTGATTTGAATAATTTCGAGGGAAAAATTGTTACTAGGCCGGGCATCGAACCCGGGACCTTTGGTTTAACGTACCAACTCTCTACCACTGAGCTACCCGGGAACTCTACCCGACACAGATTAGTCAATAAAATTTCAGAAATTATCAGTTATATTTCAAATTTGTCAATTCAATTTCAGATAGTGTCAATTGCATTTCAAATGGTATCAAATGTATTTCAGATTTGTCAATTGTATTAATGAGACATTTGCAATGATGAAGATATCGGAATAGAAGTTGAGTTTGTCAACCGAGAGTGAGATTCAGAAGACAATTGGGACGATTTGTACATCTCCTATGCCTGACACGATGCCCATTGTCGTGGAATTATCACAATGCAGTCGTACCAACATAACACTTCTCTCCCCCCTCTGCTAAATCTGTGATCAGTCGATTCCCCTCCTTTCCCAATGGACGTCCCCTCCGCCAATCAGGAAAGCTTTATATTGTCTCCCCAACTGCAACATGGCGCTCCTTCCCTTCTCAAATTATCATACGTTTTAGAATGTGGCTTTCTCCACAAATTGATAGCGCCTTAAAAGGTGATGTTCTTTTATTCTTAATTCGAAATTCACGCAACCTTCTGTTTTTATTTTACTTTATAACATCTATTATCAGGCAGTACATTTCACTTGCCGATATGTGTCAGAGAAAGAACTATTATATTGTTTGTGTACATCTGAAGTGTGATTAGTGTAATATGTTACTAGTCAGCGATGTATGCAATGGAGGGGGAAAGGAACAGGCTACACTACCCCATTATCTCCTGACCTAGTTGCCTCATAAGTGGTGTCCTTTTGGTATCACTTGTGAGGTTCAGACCTGTCTTCGAACAGTTGACTAAACAACAGCCACTTAGAAGCAAATTGGAATATGCTACCTTAAATTTGAATTCTCGTTGCAAGAACAACATTCATTCATTTAGTTCATACGTAATAAATTCTTTAGGTTCCCACATTACAAAACATCCAAAGTACCTTGTCCATTCCAGTTCCTAACGAGATTTTTGAGATCAATTTTTATTTGCATACTTTCAATGACAGAAGAATCACTTACAGTACAATACTAGGTAATATTTATGAGAAAACTGTTAACAAATAATATTGAGTTTAGCTGAAATACTCAAACTGATTCCAATTTATATCCCAAGATTAAGAAAATGTATGCCTATTCCATATTAACTCGCCAATAATTAAAATGTTGAAGAACTTCATTTCACTGAGTGAGGAAATTATTAATTTTTTTCGGCACAGAAAAATTATTCAGAAGCCAAATTTATAAAAAATGATCTACATATATCACATCAAATTGCTTTTTTTTTCCTTCAATAACTAAATTATTTCCTTGTTTTGGTCCTATAATTTATTATCGATTTATTCAATATCTGATGTTTTGTGAATACTTATTCATTATAAACCATGCTTCTCTTTTATTGTTTCATTTTTTCTATTTCTATTGTTTATGGTTTCATTTTTTCTATTTCTATTGTTAATGAGTTTTATGTTCTTATTTTATAACTCCTACTCATGTATTATCAATGTTATAAGTTAAATTCGTCTTTTTTATTTATGTGAAAAAGGTCCTTTGATGGGCATGTAGTCTTTAGAGATACGGTATATAAATAAATTATGTGAAATTTCATCATTCAGTCAGATTATTTTCTCTATTATTATTTTATTTTTAGTAAGTTATTTTACGACGCTTTATCAACAGCTTAGATTATTTAGCGTCTGAATGAGATGAAGGTGATAATGCAGGTGAAATGAGTCCGGGGTCCAGCACCGAAAGTTACCCAGCATTTGCTCATCTTGGGTTGAGGGAAAACCCCAGAAAAAGCCTCAACCAGGTAACTTGCCCGACCGGGAATCGAACCCGGGCTACCTGGTTTCGCGGCCAGACGCGCTGACCGTTACTCCACAGGTGTGGACTCTCTATTATTATTATTATTATTATTATTATTATTATTATTACCGGTATTATCGTTTTTGTTGATGGTAGTGATGGTGTAGCGAGTTCAGTGGTGTACTTGTATCCAAGTTTGCCTTCCATTCGGAAGATTCTACGTTCGAGGGGTGTACATCCTGACATGGTTTTGTTTGTGATTTTCCAGATCTCTCCAAGCAAGTCCTGGCAAAGTCCACCTCCAGCTTCCTTCCCATAATTCCACTCATCTCCCGCAGTATACCAGCCATCTGTCCTGGAAGTATCCCAGCTGTGCAGAGTTGTGCTTCCCTCTGTCGACAGACGAGAGAAACTGTAACGGCATGGAGCATTTTCGGCATTTAGTGACAATTGAACACTTCGTATTAAAAATATTAGGTCTATAAATGATATCACATGTGATATTATCTAAGACTATTTCGTTAATAGAATATTCAATAAAGAGTATCAATAAAATAAAAATATTTTTTTTTTCAATTTATTTTACTTGTGTAATGAAATTTTTACGTTGGAACAGATTTCGATATACGTTCTTGCCATCTAGTGTTAAGAATGAACTACAGATGAAGTTTTGATTTCTCGTCACAATAATTTAGTTCCACTTACCATCTAGTGTTAAGAATCTGAACTACAGATGGATAAGTGAACAGGGGAAGGATGTGAATTATTGAATTTTGTTAAACTGAATGTAATCTAAAAGAAAAAAATTAAAGTTGTCATGTAACCTATTTTAATTCTAAAGAAAAGTTTGATAATTTATGTTATGGATCTCAGTACACACTTATAGTATATATTGTAATTGAAAAAAAGTTTTATTTGGAATTGGCAGCCTTTAAAAGTAAAAGTATTTGAAGATAACGATGCTGGTTGTTTGTTTTGTAGTTTGTTTATAATGAGATTAAGATGTCCCTCTTTAATTTGTACAGTTGCAGAAAAAAGAATGGGTCGCTTAATTTTTATGTTACAGATACAATACATTGCGCATATGCAGTAAACAAGAGCGCCTATATATGAGCCGTTCGAAGCAGAAGTGGTGTAAGACAAAATTTGGTAATGGGGTTAGAGTAAACATTCTGTAAAATACAGCGCAAAGAAGCAATTAATATTGAATTTATTTAAACTATTAGTAGTCAGTGGATAGCAAGGAGGACATATTAATTGCTACTTTGCGCTGTATTTTACAGAATTTTTACTTTAACTCTCATTACCCAAATTTGACTTACACCACTTCTGCTCTGAACGACTCATATGAAGAGTGCAGGAGAAAAACTATTAGTCACAATTCTCATAAGCATGCTGTTATCGTGTCATAATCTAATTCTATATAGGGTAGAGTAGCATAAATCGCACCACCTCCTAAATGGCACCACTGCTAGTTTAAAACAAGTTACTGTAGTAGTGTGGCATCTAGTGGTATTGTTACAATCTACCATATGAACTTCCACCATGTCACTTGATTTCTGCCACTTCTTTGTGTCAGCAGCGTGGTGATAGTGTATCTAATATAATCGCTCAGGTGGATGTATATTTATCTAATATTTTGTAACTAAATAACGGATTTGTATGCAAAGGAATCCATAATCTTAAGATGTTATTGATTTAAGGAAATATTAAAGAACATTTAACTTAGTAGGATTTTCGAACATGTGGTGATTATAGGCTAGAATTAAGGAAATAATAACTTATGACGTAGTTTCTCAATTCGCACCACTTTGTAGGTGCCTAATTCGCACCGGTGCGATATGAGCAACTGTAGCAATTCTAGCCGTACAAAAGAAGTCCCCAAAAATGTTAACTGAACGAGGAATGCAACAGGTGGGTGCAATACCAAGTGGTGAAAAGGGCGTTAATACAACAATTGTGTGTTGTACAAGCGCACCAGGTATTTTGTGCCACCCATGATAATTTTCAAACGTCAAACAGTGCATCGTACATTATCAGCTGGTGCTCCTCCAGGATCGTTATTTGTTTGCTCGGAGTCAGGTTACATCAACAGTGAACTATTTGTCGAATAGCCAAACATTTTATTTGCCATTCAAACATGCCATAGAAAAAAGTGTACTTCTGTATGTCCACCTATACGACCCATTCCAAAAATTTAGAAGCCAGATTATCTCGGGAAAATGGTATGCTCCTGTTTCAGCTTCCTCGTCATAATACTCATAGGCCCAGCCTTTAGATGTTTCTATCTTCAAATCATTTCAGACAGCTATATCATGAAGCAGTTCTTAGCTGGCTTCGAGATAATCGTGGAGAAAAGGTGACGCAGTTTACAGTCTAAACTGCCTGGTGAAGCACATGGCAAATGTGTAACTATAAAAAACACATGTAGGAAGTTTAAATGTTAGGTAGGCTAATTTACGCTCTATTTTTTCAATTTCATTTGAAGATGCGTTACCCTCTTTCATTAATTTCAATAAACTTGTAATATATTAAGAGCTTTCCTCCATGCTGGTCCCTGCACATAAAGAGGTGGGATTTAAGAAACCGCAGGTGCTATTTAGGAAACTAGTTGCCCAAATGGCACCACTGACAAGTGTTTCGAAAATGTCATTCTAATTAAAAAATATTAAATCAAATTCAAGGATTCTTTTTTACATGAAAGCTAAATGTTCTGGGAATGTATCTCTGTAAAGAAATGCAGACAATAAAAAAGGTATTGTTCAATAAAAATTATAAATGCTAAAGTGGTGCGATATAGGCAACCTTACCCTATATTGCCTAATTCGATAAAAATTATTTTCGCTGTTCATTAGCATTGGTTTTTCTGGATTTTTAAATCGCTTTTCAGTTTAAGGCAACAAACAATTTGTACTTCTTCGTTATGTATTGCAACGGTTTTGAAAGCAAACAGTTTTTCTTTTTTCATATTAAAGTAATTGAGAACTTACAGACCTATAATGCATTTTCACTGTTACAAAATATTAAACAAATCGAATCCGTTACTAATATTTAAATCATGTCATCCTATTCCTTTGTTCAAGTGTCGTTAATAAAATAAAATTATCCATTTTTATCTGATACTATGCATCAAAAAACCAATTATTTGTTATTACGTATAACATATGAAACATATTATCGTTTCTGTTACAAGACTGAAATAGCCCTAAATTATTTTATTACAATGTAAATAACAAATGATAAAAAATATTTTCGCCGATCATTAGCATTGGTTTTCTTGGATTTTTGAATTCGTTTTTCCCTCACAAACTGGTTTATGTTAGGTGTCAATGCTCGTGTAGAACACAATCGAAGAAGGCATTGTAAATTATGGTCAGAAAGTTGACTTCTGTGATGGGATGCGTTGGCTTGGCTCGACACACTGCACACTACTATCTCCTCAGCCAGCGTCTGGGCGCTCCGAACTAGTATGCAGGCCAGTTGACGATGGATGCTCTAGAAGGAATGATGAACGGAAGAAGAGTTCGGGGCAGAAGAAGATATCAGATGATAGGCGACATTAAGGTATATGGATCATATGCGGAGGCTAAGAGGAAGGCGGAAAAGAGGGAAGGTTGGAGAATGCTAGCTTTGCAAGACCTGTCCTTGGGAAAAAACTAAGCCAATGAATGAATTATTGCTAGTTGAGACGTGTAATGATACAGCATATCCAGTCTGCTGTCAAAAAATCTGAAAGTTAGTATTTATAAAACAGTTATATTACCGGCTGTTCTTTATGGTTGTGAAACTTGGACTCTCACTTTGAGAGAGGAACATAGGTTTAGGGTGTTTGAGAATAAGGTGCTTAGGAAAATATTTGGGGCTAAGAGGGATGACGTTACAGGAGAATGGAGAAAGTTACACAACACAGAACTGCACGCATTGTATTCTTCACCTGACGTAATTAGAAACATTAAATCCAGACGTTTGAGATGGGCAGGGCATGTAGCACGTATGGGCGAATACAGAAATGCATATAGAATGTTAGTTGGGAGGCTGGAGGGAAAAAGACCTTTAAGGAGGCCGAGATGTAGATGGGAAGATAATATTAGAATGGATTTGAGGGAGGTGGGATATGATGATAGAGAATAGATTAATCTTGCTCAGGATAGGGACCAATAGCGGGCTTATGTGAGGGCGGCAATGAACCTCCGGGTTCCTTAAAAGCCAGTAAGTAAGTAATGATACAGCATGTGTCATTACAGTCACTCCCTTAAAAGAAAGCGTTGCGCTAGATGTTCTAAAGCGATAGATAGCACTTGTCTTTATGTCTGTCCGCCATGCTGAAATGCCAAGTGACGCGTAAGACGTAAAAAGTTTTGTGATGCACGCAGGCACCTCCCGGAGAAGTCCAATCAGTCAGAGAGGCAAGATAGCGCCCCTCATCCCTCAACGTCTCCCCTGCGTATCTCGAGGTGTTCTCGACCCTCACATCCAATTTTTCAACTCAGGAGATATGGGTCAATCCTGTCGATAAAGATTTCATTTCCTCGCGGTCCAAAGGCTTTAGAAAACTAGGACTTAACGAGCTGGCGCCTTCCACTGTAACAGTAACGGCTTTACTGCCGGCGCTAGACGGTTATCTTGAAGAGACAGGTCTAAATAATCTGCATGTTGGTTTTTCTTTATTTGGGTTTAACTGTTAATTAAGGTACAGAAACAAAACACAAGTTTTTAAACATTTGAATTGAATTTATTTCTAGCAAATTTACATGTAGGGGAGACTATTGTACCTTGAATCACATTTCACATTTGACTTTTGCTTTTTTTAATTTTGGAAAATGAATTTTTTTTTTTAAATAACTATTACACTTTCACTAAAGGGTTGGGCAGATAAAACCGGCCCCATCTCATGTCGTATGATTTGGAAAATAAATTATGTATGGTATTGATTTCTTTTCTTTCTTTCTTCTTGAAAATGTAATTATGTTGGCTATACTGTATCTTCCGCGTGTTTTGTGTCATTGTTGTTGCGCCATTGTTGCTTATAACCTCTTCTGGTTGCTGTTTAAAAGTCAGACGTTCTAAACACATGTAAAGAGTTGTTCTTCAAATAAGCATGACTTATTCAATGCCAGAGCGAATATTCATTGTGGAGGCTTGCGTACAGACCAGCTCTATTAAGGGAACACAACAATTATTCAGAGACAAATATCCGCTTCGCTCAGTACCAGCGAAAAGCAGCATTCAAGATTTGGTGCGAAAATGGCGTACGACTGGATCCATAAAAAATGTAACAAGGAACAGAACTCCTTCTGTCCGGACTCCTCAGAAGTGCACAGAAGTGTCTAGATGCAGATGGAGGGCACTTCCAACATTTATTATGAAGGTAAATGCATTTTATTTTCATTCCATTTGAAGTTTGTTTCAAATCATTTGTACCTATCAATGTCATAACACAGGCCGGTTTTATCTGCCCACCCCTGTATATGGCTCGCCACCGATTTTGGCATGTGAAATAAGTAATGGGAAACTTAAGTGCGAGTGTCTTACTTTTGCCGCAGTCTGGGCAGCAAGACTGACAGCTGTGGTTGGCAGATTGCTGAAGTGACGTATAGGAAGTGGTACCATTTTCAGCTACACATCAATAGATGCTCGCAGACTGTGCGTTGTACTCAAGGACACGAGCCAAATACCCTGGCGTCAGCTATACGTCATGCTACTTTTGACCAATAAAACGGTACGATAGGAAGTCTTTCAACCAATCATGACTCCTTATCAGACAGTTTTGTCGCTTTTCTAGCATTTGTTTAATTTTATCGCTTCCCTACCATTTGTTTTGTTTTGTTCACTACCCTAGCATATCAGCTGATATCTTTTACCCCGAACTCTTCTCCCGTTCACCATTCCTTATATGTACCCTATGTATATTATATTCCTATTAGTCCACACCTGTGGAGTAACGGTCAGCGCGTCTGGCCGTGAAACCAGGTGGCGCGGGTTCGAATCCCGTTCGGGGTAAGTTACCTAGTTGAGGTTTTTTTCCTGGGTTTTCCCTCAACCCAATCCGAGCAAATGCTGGGTAACTTTCGGTGCTGGACCCCGGACTCATTTCACCGGCATTATCACCTTCATTTCATTCAGACGCTAAATAACCTAGATGTTGATACAGCGTTGATAGTGATAAATCGAGCTGCAGAAATTATCGCGATGTGGGCCTATGACTGTGATTGGTTGGAATTCAAAATTTCATTACACGTCATTGGCCGAAAATGGAATGACGTCATATGAACGAAATAGTCAATTAAACCCTACTCGAGTTTTAATTTTCTCTAGATAAATCGAAACTTCTAGTGAGATTGCTGTTGAAAATATTGTTTTTCCGTAATAATTTTGCCTTCGACTGTAATTTTCGTAATACTGGAAAGAAATTAATAACAATTACAGACAGTTCGTAACAGTTGGCACTTCTGCATTTGCTGCTTAGGTCGTTAGTTTAAATCTCCTATTAATCAAAATAATAAACACGAAACTCGTGTCTCAAATTCCACACACATACAGAATGTTAATACTGGTCTTATCCCACTTGAATAGTTAATAGCAATTAAGTCAGAATCGAATTTAAACTAATTTGTATTTATAGTGCATGTCTGAGTCTACGTGTCTGCATATTTACGCCTGCATTTCATACATACGTAAGTTATAAGTATTCCTGTGATGTCTGGTAGTGGTTTCAAATATTAATAGCACCTAATCTGTCTGGAGTAAAGCGTATATTCTGCAGACCCATGTACTTATGCACATACACATCTACTCCAAGAGTTCACTCAAGAAAATTGCTCCAGTGGCGGCTGGTAAAGTAACAAGTTTGAATTGAAGGGTTCAGAGCCATAGTGGGCAAGCGCCATATATTAAAACCTGAGAAAGCAAGGGCCAAAATTAAATGCTCACTATAATTCAAGGAAACATATAGCAAACAATATAAAGTATGCATATTAAAACTAAATGACATGTCAGTCTTTGTTAAACTATGGTATTCACTTAGTTTAAATCCTTGCTTTCTCCGTTTTTAATAAGTGGCGCTTGGCCCACTATGGTTCCGAACCCTTCAATTCCTTTTCGTAACCATGATCATAACGAAGTACTGAGATTATAAATATCTCAATATCTGATAATTTCTGCATTCGTGACTCGGATCCTGACAGGGCCAGATTCAATCCCTGGCGAGTACATTAAAAATCCCAATAACCGAAGCCTGATATGTTTCAAATCCTATTTTAGCAACGGAGTTACGTACTATACTCCAGACAATCAATCAGTCAATCAATATATTAATCAAATAAGTGTGGTGCTATAAGAAGTGAGTTTTAATAGCAGGGAGGTTTATTTACTTATGCCCCCATGTTAAAATTTGAAACAACAGTACACTCGTTTGTCAGGAATCCACCTTAGAAGTCGTTTGCTGTGATTAACAAATAGGCCTCCAATTAGTTCTTCGTGGTTTAGTAAACTTGAAGGTAGAAACTTTTGTGGTGGAAGGTATACCATTAGCCTGTAAAAATTTGTGAAATTCATTTTTTTATATCTCAGCTACTATAAAAGCTAAAAGAACAAAACTTTTCTTGCTTAATATACATACATTACACTTTATAAAACACTACTCAGAATATTAAAATAGCTAATAATTACCAGTAAAAATAATATCAAATTTGTACTTTTCTTTTACAACCATAAAGCATTTACGAAATAAAATATTACTGATGTTGAGCGATCAAGATATTCAATTGATTAACTATTTGAATTTAATCGATAGATTAATCGAGTTTAGATCGAGTTGAAAAAATATTTTAATATACTGTAATACACAATTAATTTTAAATTTAACTTGTGTTCGGTGATAAGCATAAGTATTAACTTAATGTTGTATATCTGTATATATTGTATAGTTATATTACAAAATTATTTTAATTACTTACTAACACATTTATTATGAGGCTTATAATTTATTGTGTGAATTTCTCCGGGAATTTTTGAGACAAACACAAATAACAAAAAGTATGAATACTCACCTAGTTAATACTGCTTCATCCATGATTTTAAACATGTGAGTGCATTCACATTCTCCGAATTAAGTGCCGCTCTACGTTTAGTAACAATGTTTTCTGCATCACTAAACACGAAAAACTTTTTCTGTCAAGCACTTCTCCACGATCGTTCAATTTAAATTCAAACGTTTCACCGAGTTTACCTCTCCAATTCTCATATGACATAATGGAGTTTACACTTTTCACAAACCACAGAAAACTGATTTTTTTTTTCTTTATCAAACTAAACACGCAAACTTTATATACAAACTCAATACAGAAACTGCAACTGCAAAACTACAGCGGTCGAAACAAAAGACTGGTCCCTATTGCATTCGAAATACCAGATTTTAAAAAAGAGAAAAAGGTAGTTACTCTCTCACTTGCACACAGTGTAGACATGGCTATTTTAAAAAGGATGAGGGGGATGAATCCCAGAAAAGTATGTATTTCACATGCTAGGTGGAAGTTTTCTTGGAAATCATAAAACTCAATAAGGTTTTCGCATTGTGTTTTAACTTTCAATAGAGGTAGACTAGGTCACTGTCCTCATATCTCCATCTCCTTCTGAAGTGTTTGTGCAAAAATTTTTCCTACTCTATCTGGTTTACAGTTAGAAAATAACAGTACTCTTTTAAATACTCAATTTCCGAGAGAGAAATATTGTCGGAATTTTTAGTATGAGTTTGTATTAACAAAATAATAATATCAACTACAACCGATTAATTTTAATCGACTCGATTATTCGATTAAATATTTTTGATCGATCAATATTACAATAGAAATTGATTGATTAATCGATTAGATTAATTGATTAAATCTCACAACACTATAAAATATACAATTAATTAAATATCTGCATGATTATTTTACTAGAATGTTGTTAAAGATCTACATCAACAACATAGTCCAGGATGTTCTACCTATTCCTTCAAGAAATATTTTTTTCTTAATCGTTACCTTCACTATCAAAAATTTTATCAAATGTATTATTATTTCGGAATATGTATGATAAGAACTTTCTTGTGTTAAATTTTAACGTACCTTCTTAACATGTTTCGACCTATTTTCGGTCATCTTCGGAAGTGGTCGTTGTTGGTCTTGGCGCCTCTTGTTTCTTGTCTGGGTGCGTTCTTAGTGTAGAGTCAAAGAGTGTATGTGTTTTGAAATTGAGTTGTGTGTTGAGAATATCGTTGGGGTGTGTTTTCGTATATCTGTATATTTCATATTGTTCTAGTGTGTGAGTTTCTGGCTTTTTGGTTGGATATGCAGTATTTCCATGTCTGTGTTGATGTTTCTGTAGGTGTGGTTGGCACATCGAAACAAAAAGCAACACACTAGAACAATATGAAATATACAGACACACGAAAACACACCCCAACGTTATTCTCAACACACAACTCAATTTCAAAACACATACACTCTTTGACTCTACACTACGAACGCACCCACATAGGAAACAAGAGGCGCCAAGATCAACAACGACCAGTTCCGAAGATGACCGAAAATAGGTCGAAACATGTTAACAAGGTACGTTAAAATTTAACACAAAGTTCTTATCATACATATTCCGAAGTGATACAGTGTTAAAAGTTGTGTAATCAAGATTTACTATTATTATTATTATTATTATTATTATTATTATTATTATCATCATCATCATCATTATCATTATCCAGCGTTGCCAGATTGTGTAATTTGAGCGCAATTTTTCTCGGAAATTAGGGCCCGGGAGGAATTTTTGGAAAGAATAATTTGGACATATGCGTGGTGTCTTGCATATGCTCGAATTATGGTTCACCCTGTATATGATACATGCAGTAATGTATCTTAAGTCGTGTTGGAATAGCTTATAAAATGTTATAGACGTGTGCCTCGTCTTGTTTTCTACGACGATAAAAAAAAATATAATGGTAATCGTTTGTAAAATACATCCATAGGAGTAACATAAAGCTGACTACGTCATGCGAAAGTAATCTTGCTCCTCATGTGAGTTGACGCACTAGTTTGGCGTGTGTTGGATAATGGGATCCCTATCCCCCGGGTAATGTGACCCCATTACTCCAAGATATACAGCCCCTTGATGCATGCGAGCACCGACGTGTTGCAGACAAAGCCTTCCCTTCTCGAAGGGCTCAAAGACCGTTTATTAACTATTAATTTCGGGATGTTGGGCTGAGGGGCGATGTGCCCCGAGGAGTTCCACCCTTGAGCCCCATTCGAACCCTCGCCCCTGTCCCTGGTACCTTCCCCGCTCAGCAACATCTGATCCCATTCGGCCCAGATGGCTGTCTGTCTGTACGTTCACAGTGATGGAATTTTCACATGTTTAATGGAATTTGTCGTTCGATATGAAGTTAACAATATATCTCGCATATCCGTTCCATCAATCAGCTCCAAAGCTCCGACCCCTCTCTTCTTGAATTGTGACTGCGGATGGGTGCTGGTTGATAGAGATCAATGGGGCCACTACAGTTGTAGATAATCTTTCTATGATGCATCAGGCTAGGCGACCTTGTTGAAAGAAATGAGTGTGACGTAAGAATCTATATATAGCCCTATAATTTGAACTGGTAATGGAAATTACGGGAAAACGGCTGAACGGATTTTAATAAATGGCCCCTCATTTTCAAGCATGGAACCCAACGTTTTTCGGAAAAATAGTAGTTTTCAGTGAAATGTCAAATTTTCCTACATAATTTTCCTATTTTCCAAAATCCATCTGTCGTCAGTTTTGAGAACTAGCTAATTGCATTCAGGAGAAGCGAAGCGAGCATCAAGTCGGCCGTGTTGCATTTCAGAATAAAACAAAACACTACAGTAAACAATATTACACGAAGGCCATGATCTGCAAGAATGCTGACATATTTAGAGCTCAAATTAAATTGGTTATTAAAAACTTAACTTACTAAAAATAATTTACAGGTTCGATTTGTGGTGTGTAATTTTCTGGGTACAGCTGTGTATTGGATATTAAAAACTACACAACTTGAGGTGGTTTGATGACATTATTACTATTAGAAATGAAATATTATTGTAGTTAATGCCGTGATGTGACATTAATTATACATATTAATGCTATATTGATGATATGAAAGTGAAACGTTTTGGGGTTATATAAGTAGATGTAGAGAATAACTTAAATTAGATTTTGATTTCTATATTTTACTGAGTGGCGGCTATATAATATATATAGTATATGTTACTGAAAGCTATAAAACTTACGTAAGATAATATTATTAAAAATCAAATATTTTTATAGTTATTAATCAAGTGGGGTTGGGTCTTTTTCATATATTTAATGGCGGTGTGGTGTAGATATTTATATGCGTGGTTCTCTTCAGTATTGGCTCGAGAGAGAGTGTCTTTCATTATTATGGAAGCAAATAACTTTCAGAATGTCTGGTATTCTTCATTGAAAATAAATCTGAAAAATGTTTATTTGAACGTCTAATGAACTTAGTTTGCAGCATTTGCTGCACAAGCCACTAGTAATTATATATTGCTAATTGGAGAAATCATTACAATAAGTGAAAGTCTCAGGAATCTTCTATGCCACATCAATACATTTAAGAATGCAGTTATATTGTCAGACTCCAAAGCAGCTATTCTATCAATAGTCTCTAAACACACACCTTCATCTCAAACAGCAGAAATAACTAAAATGCTCTCTCAATTAATATCACTCAATAAAAGAATTGTATTCCAATGGATACCATCCCATTGTGGAATCCTGGGAAACGAGAATGCGGATGCTTTAGTAAAGAAGGGCAGCACTGCTACTTACAGACCTGTTACTAAATCTACGTATTACTCCGTGAAAAGATTTATTAAATCTACATACTTAGACTTCAACAAACAAAATTTGATAACACAATCTCAAGGGGAAAAAAATGGAAATCTCTGCATCATAATCAACAGTTAATTCCCGATTTACCACGAAAATCGTCTGTATCTGCATTTAGATTGGCAACAGCCCATGATTGTTTGGCCAAACGCCTGCATAGAATTGGAATATATCAGTCCCCTAACTGCCCTTTGTGCAACTCAAACCAAGAAATGGATTTGGAACACCTCAAAATCTGTGCTTCAGTGGCTGGCCATGATAATATCTTTGAAAAATATTGGAGTGCAAGAGGTCAAATGACTTTATTGTCAAACGCCTGGCATTAGAAAACAACAACAGCAACAACAACATATATATTGCTAATAGAGTGAACTGTAAGTAATATAATTAATTTCAGGGGGTTGGTTATTTTTTGAGATATTTCAAACCGTTTATTAAAATTTTGCTCGTTTTTGCTTCCTTTTCGAGATAAAAGTTATTTTACATGAAACAAGGAACGACCACTCATAAATTGAGGGAAAGAAGACAGAGGACGGACACTGGAAAGTTTTCTTTTCTCAATCGTACTATCAGGGACTGGAATGCTTTACCTGCAGACTTACTAAAGGCTTTACCAACAACCAAAACTGTATTTAAAAATAGGCGTAAGGACTTTACAAATAGACGGTAGTATATTATACACACTACTTAAAGGGTGTAATTGATATTTTGTTATTTGAAGTGTTGTATCAGTGAAATGTGAAGTGTGTTTTGTCAGTGAAGTTTTATAGTTTATAGTGGCAGTGCAAAGTATTTCAACAGTGAAATGTTTTTGAAGTGTTGGTGAAATCAGGATAGAATCAGTGAAATTTGTCGTAGTTTCAGAGCAGTGAGTGAGTTGACAGCGAAATGAGTGTAGTGCTGAAAGGTACTTCTGCAGGTATGAAACATATCATACTCGTGGGTTTTAGTTCGAAGTTAGAGTTAAGATACAAATTAGATTTACTTTAAATGTCATTTTAAGTGATCGTGCTTCATTTAATTTAGGATGTTCCTTATTATTATTATTATTATTATTATTATTATTATTATTATTATTAGACCTATTATTATTATTATTAGACCTATTATTATTATTATTAGACCTATTATTATTATTATTAGACCTATTATTATTATTATCATCATCTATTACTATTATTATTACTATTATTATTAATTGTTTTATTAGTTGTGTTTATTATTAATTGTCATTATTGAGTGTAATTAGTTGCCACTGCCACCGGGTATATACCCAACTGCAGTGATAATAAATACATACATACATACATACATACAGAGCGTGTATGTAAAAAAGTCATTGATTTAATTCCCAATATCCTCAGTCAATTTAAGAGAGCATAGTATTATGACCAGGCAGCGAAACTTAGTGCCCGATGGGAGAGAGACAGATAATTTCAAGTTAACTGTGTTTTAGAGTAGTCCCTCTACTGTGTACAATAGAAGGCGGCGTGGGTCGTCCCTCTTGAACAACTGTGAAACATTTTAAAATTCCTTTGCAGAACGAGGAGTTACATTTGTTCGGATCAAAATCTCATTTTCTAAAAAAATTCACATATTATTTTTGACCTTGAAACCACAACATTGTTTGATATACCAGGACATTTGAAAAGTAATGGCAACTTATTTACTGTTTCACACTAAATTTATTTAGGTTACTTTTTGCATTGCTTACTTCAAATATAGTCCCCGACCATGTCAACAATACTTTGCAAAATCCTTTGGAGATGGCAGACTCCATCTGCAGCATCATTTCTGGAGTTCTCTCTCACTGATTGATCTAAAGCTTTTTTATTGTCAGCTCTTGGTTGATAGTGAATGCCTCGCTTCCACCCATCTTGCAATAGTTCACTGTGGTAGGACTTCTCCCCCATAAGCTTCTTTTAATACCCTAAAGCATCGAGTTGCAATTTTTTTCCTCCTCTTTCAACTTGGGTTTTTATGGAGCACCTGCAGAACATTTGTTAGGGCTGTATTATGTGCTACAAATCGAAAACAGTCCCTGTATTCACAAAATATGGTTACTTAAAGACTTTTAATAATGCCACATTATGCAACAATCGCTCCTGCGTGTGTTCTTTTCATTTGCAATGTCCGCTACTACGATCACATTTCGCCTTCTTTCGATATAAATGAGAGGAGAAAGTTACATTCCCTTTCTCTCTTATACCGAATTTTGCACACCTCTACTCCCTCTTACTTATCTGTCCGATTCCACTATCTCTCTCGCTATCGTAGCTTAAATACTCGGTCACAATATGATGACACTCTAGAAATACCACTCCACACATCATCTCTTTATTCTTCATCTTTCTCTGTTGCTACTTCTCGTCACTGGAATTCTCTGCCGCCTGAAGTCAAGGGCTGCCGAACTTTAATTTCTTTTAAATGTAAATTAGAAAAAATATCTTATGATGAGTTGCCAGACCTAACGCGTAGCAAATATTTAATGCAATATATTGCACTGTATTTATGTTTATTTTATGTTCCTTATTTTTATTGTGTAATCATGTAAATCGTGTTTATTTATCACTTAACACCAATATATATCTTAATGTATTATTATTATTATTATTATTATCATTATTATTATTATTATTATTATTATTATTATTATTTTATTAGTCTATTATTTTTTTATTGTGCACATTTTATTCAATTGTCAGTTTCTGGTTTAATTATGTAAATCCTACTTAATTGCAATCTAATACTAATATGTATTCCAATGTGTTTATTTTTATTTTTACTGTGTACATTTTTATTGAATTATCGGCTTCTGTTGTTATGTGATTCGTATTTGATTATAACAACATTAATATGTATTCCACTATGTTTATTTTTATTTTATGAGGTAAATGTTTATGTAACCACCTTTTTTGATCTCATTATGTATCTAAATCATATCAGTATGTTATTACTTAAATCCGATCCAGTTGTATGTTCAACTATGTAAGCAAGGTTAAATAAAGTCATTATTATTATTATTATTATTATTATTATTATTATTATTATTATTATTATCATCATCATCTATTACGTACTAAAATATTCCGATACTCACCGCTAGGAGCGCTGATTACTGCCATTACTTATCGAATCCCTATTAGTTATCAGTAAAATAATTGTTGAAACAACTCACTAATTTGTGTAGCTTTCTGGACCAAAATCAGTAATTTATTATTTATTTAGGACTTGCATGGTTTGAATCGGTTTATTGAGTGAGGCAGATGTACGTTATCTTATCGATTTATTCTCGTTACGTAAAATAAACACCGCTTCGATTAATCGATCATCTAATTAGCTGGTTTCTACTGTAGTAATGGAAATAGAGAAGATTTTCGTACCACTTCAAAGTTTCAAATCATACTTGTGTCATTCACATGACACCGTTTATTGCGCATTACATTGATGTACTTAGTGAGTTGTTATACTGCTTGTAACACGTCACACCTACGTAATGTCACCTTGGTCTCAAGAACTGTAAGTAACTGCGGCAGCAAATGCAGCGTCGTTAAACTAATAAAATGCGCATCCAAGACAAGAAAAGCGAGTTACAAGGAGTAGTGCCGGGGTTAACGCGCGATAATTGTGCTTCCTTCCTCCCGCGTTATGAGAACATAAATTTACATTTAGCGGGTTACCCCCAGCAAGGGCAGGAACGGTAGGGGTTGCGAAGACCGAGGGGTTGTGTTTCAATGCCTAGAGATCGTGCATTTCCATTCAAAATGTGCGTCTTCATAAATTCTTAGGTTAGAGGGGAGATGTGCAACCTGCAAAAACATGTATATAGTTCTTGAGGGTGGGGTCATATTAAGGTATCAAATATTCAGTTCTGCCTTCTACCTACCTGTTTTACTTTCTCATAAACGGCAGTATGGATCATTCTATATTCTACTTTCTTCTGCCCCTGTGAGTCTGGAAATGCCTTCTAGAACGCTATGGGTATCTCTTCCTACCAATATGTTTTCCCCTCTGTCGTTACATTTTTGAGATATTGTTCTATCTAGTCTGTGTGTGTCTATATATCTGTCTAGAAGTACCTCCAGTCATTTGCCTGTTTGCTATACTCGTATCTGCATTTCTATTTCTTCATTTCATTTTCCTTCCTAATGTCTGTACCTACATTCCTTTTGTCTTCACATTTCGTCCGTCCCTATCTCTGTTTTCTGTCTATACTATATCGAAAAATTTCCGCCTAATAGAGATTTTACAACGTGAAACGTTTATGCGTTTGGCATTCCAGAAATCTGGTCACATTTCCTCTTAATACGATTACATCATTAATTACTGTAGACTTTGGATGACGAATTATGATGTGTTTCAAACAAAGTAGCTTCGAATCCTCCAAAACTGTGATAAAACATACATAGGTGAAACAAATGAATGTGACATCACAATGAATTCAGTGTTATTCGTGTATAAATGGGGGTGATTAAAAATGCGGGGAGTGTAAAGACAGAAATATTCTTCATTTAACGTAGTCTAATTCTAAAGTACTTAACTGTGGTATTAATTTCCAATTCTCTTTAATATGATGTTACTATTCACTACATTTATTTGAAACAACTCACTGGCGACATATTGATGTGTGAATCGTTTCGACTATCAATTGCATTGTTGTCTGGAGACTAGGCCTCATGGAAAGAGGAAGCGATTATGAAGTAGTTAACGAGAAGGCTCCGCCTTGTTAAATTTAAATGCGGAGAGTATGAAGACAGAAATAGTTAATTTAACACAATCTAATTCTAAAGTACTTAACTGTCGAATTCATTTCCAAATATATCCAATTATCTGTAATGACATGTTACTGTTCACTACAAATTATTTGAAAAAACTCACTGGCGTTATATTGATGGAATTTAACACAAATATATTTTTATATACCTAAGTAATATATTCTAATAATTCAAAGCTACCCTTTAATAACTCCAAATAATAAATATAATTTCATCTTCCAAAATAGGATAGTAGTTAAATATAAAATTTGGGTTGCATTAAAAAAGTATTGATTATTCAATCTATCTTAAATAAGAAGCAATTAATTGGATCTTTATGACCACCCATAGGAATTTATCCTTTCAATGTGTGAATCGTTTCGACTATCAATTGCATTGTTGTCTGGAGACTAGGCCTCATGGAATGAAGAAGTGATTATGAAGTAGTTAACGAGAAGGCTACGCCTTGTTAAATTTAAATGTGGAGAGTATAAAGACAGAAATAGTTGATTTAACACAATCTAATTCTAAAGTACTTAGCTGTGGTATTAATTTCCAAATCAATCCAATTCTCTGTAATGACATGTTACTATTCACTACAATTACTTGAAACAACTCAATTGCGTCATATTGATGTGTGAATCGTCCCGGGTTCGATACCCGGCTCCGGAACAATTTTTCCCTCGAAATTATTCAATAGCATTGTTGTCTGGAGACTAGGCCTCATGGAATGAGGAAGCGATTATGAAGTAGTTAACGAGAAGGTTCCGCCTTATTAAATTTAAAACACGGGGAATATAATGACAGAAATAATTAATTCAACACAATCTAATTGTAAATAGCTACTTAACTGTGGAATTCATTTCCAAATAAATCGAATTCTCTGTAATGACATTTCACTATTCATTATAATTATTTGAAACAACTCACTGCCGCCATAATGATGTGTGAATCGTTTCGACTTTCAATTGCATTGTTGTCTGGAGATGAGGCCGCATGGAATAATGAAGCGATTATGAAGTACCGGTAGTTAACGAGGAAGCTCCGTCTTGCTAAATTTAAATGCTGGGAATATGAAGACAGAAATAATTAATTTAACACAGTGTAATTCTGAAGTACTTAACTGTGGTATTAATTTTCAAATCAATTCAATTCTCTGTAATGACATGTTACTATTCACTACAATTATTTGAAACAACTCATTGGCGTCATATTGATGTGTGAATCGTTTCGACTATCAATAGCATTGTTGTCTGGAGACTAGGCCTCATGAAATGAGGAAGCGATTATGAAGTAGTTAACGAGGAGGCTTCGCCTTGTTAAATTTAAATACGGGGAGTATGAAGACAGAAATGAAGAGAAATACGAAAATTTTATTTCAGATGTCAAACACTCGTACAATTCCAACCATGCTCACAATAACAATCACAACCAGCATAAACGTTACCTGTTATAGGAATTCATTTACCTTATTGATTTTGCTAAGTTTTATTATCCGTACTGATATGATTAGAATTATAAATTTTGATGAAAAATTTCCACTTATTAAGCACTGCTTGGCTGAGAATGGGTCAACGAGAAGAGCAGACATTATAGCCATCGATCGCCGGAATCAAAGAAGCCTCATTCTTGACCCCACTGTCTGTTTTCAGAAGGATGATCAACAAGCCAATAACGTTAACGATGAAAAGAAGTTTGTTTACAACCCATGTATTCCTCACTTCAGTGAGAGATACAAAATGAATATTAATACATGGGAAGTGAAAGGACTTCTTTTGGCGCTAGGGGAACTTCATTTAAGTTAACCAAAACCATTCTCCTTTCTCTTAAATTTTCTAATGAGGACATTAACAAAATTTGTCTAATGGTATTGAGAGATTCATTATCCATTTTACACAATCACTTGTATAATACTATGTAATTTTTTTTTCACTTCATCTCATTACTCTTCAATGTATTTTCATCTCATGTTTCTCCGAAATCAAATTGTACTATATTTTTTAATTTATCATTGTTCCGTATTCTCTCCGCAATCATATTGTATTTTTAATTTAACCTCTGCTTTGTATTCTGGATCCTAGTAGTCAGCCGTAGATTTCGGCCAGATGTCCCAAATTGTGGAATTTGTTGTGTTGTTTAGCTAATAGGTTTTGTTAAATTTTATTGCTGTATTGAAAAACATTATGACAAATCTCTTATCCTGATCTCTAGATGAACTAAAATAGACAGAATTTACATAATACATATTTTTATTGCACAATCACACGAAAACTGTCTCTTGCAGTTCAAAATGGATCAGGGTTAAGAAATAAATTTTATGTGAAAATTAACTACACGGAAGAATTTTCTCATAGGACATACGGAATACGCCCTGGAGGGGTAAATGTTTTAACTGTTGCACGGAAAATAAAAGTAAGTTTCGAAAATGCAATATTAGAAAAATACCGTTTCTCAGGCCCGTGTGCTGCTAATAATATTAAAACTTATTTCCAGAGAAGGGAATTTTCTTTCCTGGGTTGGGAATGAACACAGGAATGCAGAAGTTGAAAAAAGAATGCAGAAGGGGGAATTTCTCGGCTTCTTCCCCTTCAATTCGAATATTGGGTCACCGTCTGTCCAATTCCTGTATTTTTTGTATTTGCATCCCAAAACTCGCTCAGTCCGTAGACCAGTATATACAAAAAATTGACCCAGTCTTTTTTTTTTTCTTTTCTTAAAATGGACTTAACGCGTTTTAGAATTACATTATATATAGTATATGCATACACAGCCATCCTTACGTCTTCCCTTTCTTCAGTCTAACCGTCCATGTTGCAAAGTTACTTTCGTTTTCAGAAAGCAACCTCAAATATTTTGATAGTGAAGAAGCAACTAAAGCGATAGGTTTGGAAGTAAATCCCTAAAAGACAAAGTATATGATTATGTCTCGTGAGCAGAATATTGTACGAAATGGAAATATAAAAAATGGAAATTTATCCTTCGAAGAGGTGGAAAAATTCAAATATCCTGGAGCAACAGTAAGAAATAAAAATGACACTAGGGAGGAAATTAAACGCAGTATAAATATGGGAAATGCCTGTTATTATTCGGTTGAGAAGCTTTTTTTTATCGAGTCTGCTGTCAAAATATCTTAAAGTTGGAATTTATAAAACAGTCACTTTGAGAGAGGAACAGAGATTAAGGGTGTTTGAGAATAGGGTTATTAGGAAAATATTTGGGGCTAAGAGGGATGAAGTTACAGGAGAATGGAGAGAGTTCCACAACGCAAAACTGCACGTATTGTATTCTTCACCTGACATAATTAGGAACATTAAATTCAGACGTTTGAAATGGGCAGGGCATGTAGCACGTATGGGCGAACCCAGAAATGCATATAGAGTGTTAGTTGGAAGGCCGGAAGGAAAAATACCTTTGGGGAGGCCGAGACGTAGATGGGATGTTAATATTAAAATGGATTTGAGGGAGGTGGGATATGATGATGGAGACTGGATTAATCTTGCACAGGATAGAGACCGATGGCGGGCCTATGTGAGGGCGGCAATGAACCTCCGGGTTCCTTAAAAGCCATTTGTAAGTTAAGTTAGTATAATATTATTTTCAAGTTTACTAAAAATAGAACTAACATTCTTCCTTTTGGTGTTGATTTACTTATTGTATTGTTCAACCTATTAATATGGGGAATGCCTGTTATTATTCGGTTGAGAAGCTTTTGTTGTCCAATCTGCTCTCAAAAAACCGAAAATTAGAATTTATAAAACAGTTATATTACCGGTTGCTCTGTATGGTTGTGAAATTTGGACTCTCACTTTGAGAGAGGAACAGAGGTTAAGGATGCTCGAGAATAAAGTGCTTAGGAAAATATTTGATGCTAAGAGAAATGAAGTACAGGAGAATGGAGAAAGTTACACATAATTATGAACATTAAATCTAGACGTTTGAGATCGGTAGGACATGTAGCACATATGGGTGAATCCAGAAATGCATATATAGTGTGTTCGTTGGAAGAACTTTTGGAGAGGCCGAGACGTAGATGTGAGGATAATATTAATTTTAAATTGGATTTGAGAGAGCTGGGATATGATGCTAGGGACTGGATTAATCTTGCTCGGGATAGGGACCGATGGCGAGCTTATGTGAGGGCGGCAATGAACCTCCGGGTTCTCGGAAACCCATTTGTAAGTAATAATAATAACAATAAATAATAATAACCTGTTAGGAAACGTTGGTGCTGAATGGTAATGATTAAATAAATAGCTTAGCTTGATTGTACTTGATGACGATTATAGCCCCAGAGTGTCTGGTGCACCCATTGTGCTCTGGATATGGGATGCGAACTTAGCGTTGCACTCCATTCCAGTGATTTGTGTATGTGAGCTGTTTAGAGTAATTTAATGAAGCAGGTCTGCCGTGAGGGAGCCTAGCCTGAGTGGGGGGTTGGCTAGTGAAACATTCATCCATTCATGAATGTATAAACTTTAGGGAAATACGCTGCTCTTTTCATTCCCCTTACCTCCACGGAGTTGGGAATCTGAATTATTAAAACACTAAAAACAGTTGAAGAAGAGTAACTTAGCAACCTGGCTGATATTATCTTCCCAACGATACAACCATTCATCAAGAGTAACATCACAGCATTCTACATTCAATGACCCTGTTCTCACCTTTTCATGCAGTTTTATAAAGAATAATCCGTGCCATACAAATGACACTTTCTGATATATAGTTAGGATCACGTAAGAGCAGTTCCTAAGAATTCAAATAACGAAAATTGACAATTATTCAAGTGAACCTTTAACTATTAATATAGGTGTTCCCCAAGGCACAGTTCTAGGCCCTATTCTATTTTTCATATATATTAATGATTTATTAAAAATTCACTTACAACAATACAATGGTGTTCACTATTCTTATGCAGATGACACAGTTTTACTTTTTGGTGGAAAAACCTGGCATGATGCATATAATAATTCAAATAATGGACTTAAATTAATAAAAAAAATGGTTTGACTTAAATTATCTTTCTATCAACGAAAATAAAACCATTATTATTCCATTCTCATTATCTGAAAAATGTAACAAACCTCCTACATCTATATTAAGTATTAAATTACATAATTCTGATTGTTGTCTTATACAGTGTAAATGTCCGATTATTAAAGAGTCCTCTGAAGTTAAGTATTTAAGCATAATTTGTTATATTAATTTAAAATGGAACCAACACATTAATTACCTTTGTAATAAATTACGTGAAATAGTATATTATTTTGTTTTATTGAGGAATTACTTGTCAATAAGTTTATTACGTACAATATATTTAACTTTATTTCAATCGATAATTATGTATGGAATTATAGGATGGGGTAGCTCATTTAAATCCAATTTTAATCCACTTTATTTATTACAGAAGAAAATAATTAAAATATGTCTTCATAAACCTATTAATTTTCCATCTCAAAATTTGTTTGTAGACTTTAATGTACTTAACATAAGACAAATTTATTATATTGTATTAATAAAATTCATACATAAAATCGAAATAATTTTGAATTGTATTCTCATAGTTATGAAACAAAAGGTATGAATTCTTTAAGATTGTTTGAATCAAAATGCAACACTGTTACAGTATTTTATCATAGTAGTAATTTAGGCCCAAGAATATGTAACAAATTTATATTTAAATATCCTAATCATGTCAATTCTAATAGTTCTAGTATTAAATTTAAAAGGTTATGTATGGATTTTATAAAAATTGAAAAATTGTAAATTTAAATTTATATACTATAGTTGCAAATTGTATTGTATAATTATTAATTTCAATTCAGGAATCCGCCCCTGAGCACGAGTTCTACTCTTTCAGGGGCGAGCTAGAGTTTCTCTGTATATTTTATAATTTATGTTTATTAGCAAAATAATAAATAAAATAAATAATAAATAAAAGGCTAATTTGGCCGTCTTTCCAGTGTTGCCAACTAATACCAGATATCACCAAAGAAGGTAACATCACAATGCCACGTACAATAATAATAATAATAATAATAATAATAATAATAATAATAATAACAACGATGTCTTGCGGGGGAGGCAACCGTAGAAACTGCAATTATTGCAAGCATGGCATCCTGACGACCACAACAAAAGGTACGAATTTTGCATTAGCATACTAGATGATATGGAAGAAGACAATTTTTCTGAACGATTAAACTTTTCCGATGAATCCACTTTTCATCTTTCCGGTAAAGTTGATCGCCATAACGTTAGAATTTGAGCAAGCGAAAATCCTATGTCAGTTATTAAACATGAAAGAGATTCACCGAAGATTAACGTCTTCTGTGCCATATCTGTAAACAAAGTTTTTGGACCTTTCTCCTTCATGGAGAAAACTGTGACAGGAATAACCTATCTAGACATGCTTCAAAACTGGTTATTTCCACAACTTGAAGGTGATTCAGATGACTTCATCTTCATGCAAGATGGTGCCCCGCCTCATTTCTCTAACCACGTCTGACGTTACCTGAATGACAGCATTCCAGGTCGTTGGATTGGAAGAGGAGGAGATCAACTTCATCGCCGGTGGCCTCCCAGGTGTCCAGACCTCACTCGTGATTTTTATCTGGGGTTACGTAAATGACAGTGTTTTTATCCCCCCCCCCTATGCCTGACATTGGCCTCAACACTGCAATAAACAGCGCCAATGCGGCCGCTCATGACAAGCAACAGCGCCAATGCGGCCGTGATTGGAACTTCTACCCGAACTGTTCAAAATTTAAACTTTCGTCTGTCTCAGAATGTTGGAATTGTGTTTCTATCTTTTGTAGTTTGGATGAAATGAATATTTGAAATCTGCTCCTTCTTTTTGAATAGCCATGACTTATGAAATGACCCTGGAATGTGGTTCAAAAACGAACATCCTGTAGTACTTCTTCTCATGAAGATAATTTTGGTTGCTGTTAGAAGACTCTCGTATGCTTGTCGTGTCGTATATGCTCCACTATCATGAGCGGAAACTGGTCGAGTGAGATTCTGAAGTGCCGGTACACGTTACCCGGTGTGGCGTGGTTCGATAGCTTGATTTATTTCACCTGTCACCTCTATTAATTTTGGAGACTTTAATGACCGTAACTATCTCTTCATGATATGATACATTGAAACCTAATAATTAAACGAATTTATTGCTAAATGCAGTGTTATCGATACAGATTTAGCTTCTAGTTTGTTCGTGGCCCGTAAATACGATGTGTTTGGTTTTAGTTGAAGACATTTGCATTTGAAATTTTCGAACTTCAAGGTTACATGCTTAAGTATGCACTCTTCGTTGTTAATCGAATACCTTTTCATCTCTTCTTATATCCCTACTTCATTTAATTCTTCCATTTTTACTCCTCTTAATATCTGAAACTCTTCTTTAAGATTCTTTCTACTTTTTCACCTGTATTTCCTATCCGTTCTTTATCTTTCTGACAACTTTTTCTTCAGCCCTTTTTCGCCCCCCTATTTTTCACTTGCTTCATTTATTGCCGTCGTTTGTATTTCTCGTTTTACAACTTCACATTTTATAAATATTGCTTCTTTCAGAATTTTTTTGTCTTTTTTTATCGTCATTACCTCGGTTTTGTACGTTTTTTTCTCTCCTCTTCTACATCTTATTTTTTTGCTCCTTTCCTGACACCTCACTTTTTTCTTCTTCTTCTTCTCCCTTCTTTTCGCCTTTATCTGTCATTTTGTTGTTGCTATATCTGTCTTTATATTTTACAAATCTGATTCAAATTGAACATAGAATATTCTACAAAATAGTGCATCATTGAAGAATATTACAAGTTATACAGTAAGACATGAGAAGAAAGGAAGAATGTCAAATCATTCCTTTCAGTTTGTCTAATGTTAAGAGTAAAAATCAGAATCGTACTGATAGCACTTATCGAGTATAACAGTGTTAATATTTAGGGGAAATTTTCTCTTCTGAGAAAAGTAGCCTATTAATTTGGGACTTATATGGTATTAGAATTTTTTCTTGTATTCTATCCAAGGAATAATCTTTTAAAATCTGCACAATATATTACTGCAACTCTATATAATTATTCAGTTACTCAACTATTTAGAGCCCGCACCTGTGGAGTAGCGGCTAGCGCGTCTGACCGCGAAACCAGGTGGCATATTATCTGGTTGAGGTTTATTCCGAGGTTTTCCCTCAACCCAATATGAACAAATCCTGGGTAACTATCGGTGCTGGACCCCGGACTCATTTCACCGGCATTATCACCTTCACTTCATTCAGACTCTAAATAACCTGAGATATTGATACGGCGTCGTAAAATAACACTAAAAATCTAAAAAAAAAAAACTATTTAGATGAGATATATATTATTTTAATGTACCGAAGTACATATGATACTTCCATGCAGATATTCTGCGTCATCATAAGATGAAAGAGTAATGGAACGGAGAAAAATTCTCTCCGGCGCCGGGATTTGAACCCGGGTTTTCAGCTCTACGTGCTAATGCTTTATCTACTAAGCCACACCGGATACCACCCCGGCGCTGGACAGAATCGTCTCAGATTAAGCTCCAACTCTTGGGTTCCCTCTAGTGGCCGCCCTCTGCGCTACGTCATAGATGTCTATGAACGCCGGACCGAAGTCCACACATGTGCTGAGGTGCACTCGTTATGAGTGACTGGTTGGCCGGGATCCGACGGAATAAGCGCCGGAGAGAATTTTTCTCCGTTCCATTACTCTTTCATCGTATGATGACGCAGAATATCTGCATGGAAATATCATATGTACTTCGGTACATTAAAATAATATATATGATATGCGTAAATTACTTCGTGATTTAAGACGGCGCTTATTCCGTCGGATCCCGGCCAACTAGTCACTCATAACGAGTGCACATCAGCACATGTGTGGACTTCGGTCCGGCGTTCATAGACATCTATGACGTAGTGCAGAGGGCGGCCACTAGAGGGAACCCAAGAGTTGGAGCTTAATCTGAGACGATTCTGTCCAGCGCCGGGGTGGTATCCGGTGTGGCTTAGTGGATAAAGCATCAGCACGTAGAGCTGAAATCCCGGGTTCAAATCCCGGCGCCGGAGAGAATTTTTCTCCGTTCCATTACTCTTTCATCGTATTTAGATGAGGCCATGGATTCGATATGGAATTACCTGACATTCGCCTTTCAGTTGCAAAAAAAATCCAACCAGGCAATCAGTCCAAACTGGACTCGAACCCATTCCTAAGCGAAGCTCCGGATCAACAGCCAACTCGCTACTGCCTGAGTTGCGCCAGTGATACATTACTACTACTGCTAGTACTGCTGCAGTTACTAACTGCTAACATAGGCGGAGAGAGAACCGTTTCCTTGGGGGGGGGGGCAAGCAAAACTATATAATCCCGATATAATGAGGTTACAAGGGTATCATTTACTTTCTCCCCCGTTATAACTTGACCGTGATATAGTATATCGGAATATGACCATTTAATAAAAGTATTTTGGGGTATATGTTTCTTACAGTGTTACATCCATATCCACGATGTTTCAGACCGAGTTGTATAGGGCTTCAACTGTAGGTCTACTACGAATTATAATAGGGCATAACCATAGGCAGAGTTATGGAAGGGTATGTGGGGGCATTGCCCCCCACCCCCAAATTTGTCTGAACTTTTTTTTTCTATTAACATTACAAAATATTGAATTCAAAAGATTTTTCTTGTTTTTGTTTATGAATGGGATATTGTATTTTTAAATGCTACCATAGTACCATATTCCTGGAAAATGGCTTTTTTCACAAAAAATCTTTGGACTATGGTTGTTTTATGAAAATTTCCACTCCTAACACTAATTCACTAACACCTAATTCAGTAGATGGCCGCTGCAGACTCCTAACACATCAGTACAGGCTATTACAAAAGAAACATTACAGTGCTTCCATTCCTCAAACGAGCTATCGAAATTCTTAAACATTCAGAATTTTAAAATAAATATTATACAACTTGATTATACAACCAACTTTTAACACTGTATCACTTCGGAATATGTATGATAAGAACTTTCTTGTCTTAGAGTATTGTATTGTATACTTTTAGTAGAGCCATCGATGTAGCTCAGTCGGCAGACTCGCTGGGCTGCTGATCCGGAGCTGCGTTCGGGCTTGGGTTGGATCCCCCTTTGGTCTTTGGTTTCTTCCGAGGTTTTCCACAGCCGTGGGATTGAAGCCGGGTGGTATATGGCGAGTCCTTTGCATCAACCCCTTTGATTGGATTGCCCCCCTTTGATTTGATTACCTGGTTGGGTTTTTCCGAGGTTTTCCCCAAACCAAAAGGCAAATGACGAGTAATATTTTGGCGAGTCCTCGGACCTCACCTCATCTCACTACATCTCGCCAAAATATTACCCGGCATTTTGGCGAGTCCTCGGACCTCACCTCATCTCACTACATCTCGCCAAAATATTACCCGGCATTTTGGCGAGTCCTCGGACCTCACCTCATCTCACTACATCTCGCCAAAATATTACCCGGCATTTTGGCGAGTCCTCGGACCTCACATCATCTCACTACATCTCGCCAAAATATTACCCGGCATTTTGGCGAGTCCTCGGACCTCACCTCATCTCACTACATCTCGCCAAAATATTACCCGGCATTTTGGCGAATCCTCGGACCTCACCTCATCTCACTACATCTCGCCAAAATATTACCCGGCATTTTGGCGAATTCTCGGACCTCACCTCATCTCACTACAACTCGCCAAAATATTACCCGGCATTTTGACGAGTCCTCGGATCTCACCTCATCTCACTACATCTCGCCAAAATATTACCCGGCATTTTGGCGAGTCCTCGGATCTCACCTCATCTCACTACATCTCGCCAAAATATTACCCGGCATTTTGACGAGTCCTCGGATCTCACCTCATCTCACTACATCTCGCCAAAATATTACCCGGCATTTTGGCGAGTCCTTGGATCTCACCTCATCTCACTACATCTCGCCAAAATATTACCCGGCATTTTGGCGAGTCCTTGGATCTAACCTCATCTCACTACATCTCGCCAAAATATTACCCGGCATTTTGGCGAGTCCTCGGATCTCACCTCATCTCACTACATCTCGCCAAAATATTACCCGGCATTTTGGCGAGTCCTCGGATCTCACCTCATCTCACTACATCTCGCCAAAATATTACCCGGCATTTTGGCGAGTCCTTGGATCTCACCTCATCTCACTACATCTCGCCAAAATATTACCCGGCATTTTGACGAGTCGTCGGATCTCACCTCATCTCACTACATCTCGCCAAAATATTACCCGGCATTTTGACGAGTCCTCGGATCTCACCTCATCTCACTACATCTCGCCAAAATATTACCCGGCATTTTGGCGAGTCCTCGGATCTCACCTCATCTCACTACATCTCGCCAAAATATTACCCGGCATTTTGACGAGTCCTCGGATCTCACCTCATCTCACTACATCTCGCCAAAATATTACCCGGCATTTTGGCGAGTCCTTGGATCTCACCTCATCTCACTACATCTCGCCAAAATATTACCCGGCATTTTGGCGAGTCCTTGGATCTCACCTCATCTCACTACATCTCGCCAAAATATTACCCGGCATTTTGGCGAGTCCTCGGATCTCACCTCATCTCACTACATCTCGCCAAAATATTACCCGGCATTTTGGCGAGTCCTCGGATCTCACCTCATCTCACTACATCTCGCCAAAATATTACCCGGCATTTTGGCGAGTCCTTGGATCTCACCTCATCTCACTACATCTCGCCAAAATATTACCCGGCATTTTGACGAGTCGTCGGATCTCACCTCATCTCACTACATCTCGCCAAAATATTACCCGGCATTTTGACGAGTCCTCGGATCTCACCTCATCTCACTACATCTCGCCAAAATATTACCCGGCATTTTGACGAGTCCTCGGATCTCACCTCATCTCACTACATCTCGCCAAAATATTACCCGGCATTTTGACGAGTCCTCGGATCTCACCTCATCTCACTACATCTCGCCAAAATATTACCCGGCATTTTGGCGAGTCGTCGGATCTCACCTCACCTCACTACATCTCGCCAAAATATTACCCGGCATTTTGACGAGTCCTCGGATCTCACCTCATCTCACTACATCTCGCCAAAATATTACCCGGCATTTTGACGAGTCCTCGGATCTCACCTCATCTCACTACATCTCGCCAAAATATTTATTACCCGGCATTTTGACGAGTCGTCGGATCTCACCTCATCTCACTACATCTCGCCAAAATATTTATTACCCGGCATTTTGGCGAATCCTCGGATCTCACCTCATCTCACTACATCTCGCCAAAATATTACCCGGCATTTTGACGAGTCCTCGGATCTCACCTCATCTCACTACAACTCGCCAAAATATTACCCGGCATTTTGACGAGTCGTCGGATCTCACCTCATCTCACTACATCTCGCCAAAATATAACCCGGCATTTTAACGAGTCCTCGGATCTCACCTCATCTCACTACATCTCGCCAAAATATTACCCGGCATTTTGACGAGTCGTCGGATCTCACCTCATCTCACTACATCTCGCCAAAATATTACCCGGCATTTTGACGAGTCCTCGGATCACACCTCATCTCACTACATCTCGCCAAAATATTACCCGGCATTTTGGCGAATCCTCGGATCTCACCTCATCTCACTGCATCTCGCCAAAATATTACCCGGCATTTTGACGAGTCCTCGGATCTCACCTCATCTCACTACATCTCGCCAAAATATTACCCGGCATTTTAACGAGTCCTCGGATCTCACCTCATCTCACTACATCTCGCCAAAATATTACCCGGCATTTTGGCGAGTTCTCGGACCTCACCTCATCTCACTACATCTCGCCAAAATATTGTAAAAAAATTGCACAAAGTTGTAGAAAATTACTAATTTGTAAAACTATAATAATTTGTAAAAATTGTAATTGTAATATTGTAAAATTTTGACTTGTTCCACATCTTAAGGCTTCATTGCTCATGTAAGATCTATGGAATAAAATGAACGAATGAATGAATGAATGAATGAATGAATGAATGAATGAAAGAGTCTGGAGTCTAGTTCTTAGTGTTGACTCTACACTACGAACGCACCCACACAGGAAACATGAGGCACCAAGACCAACAACGACCAGTTCCGAAGATGACCGAAAATAGGTCGAAACATGTTAACAAGGTACGTTAATAATATTTAACACAAGAAAGTTCTTATCATGCATATTCCGAAGTAAATATTATAGTCTAGACACATGATCTGAAGACATTAATTCGTCAATTTAAGCAACAGAAATTTAATCATAAACAAAAGCAAAAAAAGTCTTTTGCATTCAATATTTTATAATGTTAATAGAAAAAAAAAGAGTTGAGACAAGTGCCCCTCCCATATCTCCGTCTATGACTGCTAATGATGACTCATGTGCGGAAATGTTCATATTTAGCTAACGCCTATTTACGTTCCTGGAGTAGAGTTGCGCGATTAATGGAGTCATTGAACTACACGGGGAAATATGATAATTGAGTAAGTGGTGAACAGGTAAACCTCTACCTTTACAAAGGTGACTTTTTTTCACAGTTCGAAGTAGGGTCTCCAGATCACGTTCCACACAGTACTATTCTTCAGCAATAACAGTTAGTGTTGGAAGCTGTGTCATCATTGCATTGTCCACGTGAACTGTTGAGGGCACATAAGGCTACATTATTAGTTTGCACACAAACCGTTCCTCCTCGACGCTGATGAATAACTCATGGGATTGATACAACGTCATGGAGCTAATAAACATAGCGTAACATAGCCGGGTAAATAATCGTGCGTCTCATAGGTGGCGTGGTTGCTATGACGACGCGTTGGACGCAGTGTTGCGCTGTGTAATCTCCTGACGGAACTGAAGTGGCTGTTAGGCGGTCTCTCCCCGGATGATGTCGTGGACGATTTGTTCGTTTTCTATCTCCTGCGTCTTTTTCCTGCCGTCTGATGTCTATCGCCCCGTGGCAAGGCTGTCCTATGGTACCGTCCTCTGCCCAAGGGAGGTTAAAGACTGAATTGAAAAAGAAAACTGACAGGTTATCACTCAATTTTTTATCTTGGTAACTATTCAAATAGTAGGCCTAATGACCAAATTTTCAAAAAATCTGTGTACTGTATGGGTGTTCTGCTAATATGCCAGACGAATTTCATTCTGATTGGATGATTTATCAATTTAAGAGAGCAGTGTTTACTTACTTATTTACTTATGGCCTTTAGAGAACCTGGATGTTCATTGCCGCCCTCACATAAGCCCGCCATTGGTCCCTACCCTGAGTAACATGAATCCAGTCTCTATCATCATATCCCACCTCCTTCAAATCTATTTTAATATTATTGAATAACGAATAATTAAAATTTCTTTGAAGAAACGTTTCAATTATCCAACTAAATTAATTTATTCTGAATTTAATGTATTTAATATTGAACAAATTTATAAGTATACGCTGTTAAAATTTTATCATAAAAATCGCAATAAGTTTGTATTACAGGCACACAATTATGACACAAGACGAAATATTAATTTAACATTAGTAGAACCTAAATGTCTCACATCTGCTGGTCTAAAGCATAGCATTAATTTTGGCCCTCGGTTGTACAATGCTTTAACTAAATTACACCCAGAACTTCTAACATGTAACCCACTAACATATAAGAAGAAAATTAGAAACGTGTTAATATCTTCAATATGATTAAATCACTTTATAGCCTATGTGTATGAATTAATCAACCTATATTATATTTGTATTCTATAATTTTGAAATATATATACTTTTCACGTGCGATATTATTCTTCTCTAGTGTTAATATTATATTATATAATTCCATTGCCGCTGTAATTTAAATTTTAGTTCCTATTTTATTTTATTTATTATTATTATTTTTTTTTTATTTTATATTTTTCCATTATATTAATATTGTATTATATAATCTCTGTAACTATAATTTTAATTCTATTTCCTATTTTATTTTATTTTATATTCTCTTATAGGCCTATTAATATTATATCTGAACTGCGACCGAACACGAGCGCTGCTCATTCGGTCTTAGATTTTGTTAATACTACTGTATCTCCTGTTTTATATTGTTTGTATTATTTTATTTCTATTTCTCTTGTTTGTTTGTAATTATATTCTTTATTCTGTATATTTAAATTTAAATAAGTAAATAAATAAATAAATAAATAAATAAATAAATAAATAAATAAATAAATATCTACGTCTCGGCCTCCCTAAACGTCTTTTTCCCTCCGGCCTCCCAAATAACACTCTATATGCATTTCTGGATTCGCCCATATGTGCTACATGCCCTGCCCATCTCAAAAGTCTGGATTTAATGTTCCTAATTATGTTAGGTGAAGAATACAATGAGTGCAGTTCTGCGTTGTGTAACTTTCTCCATTCTCCTGTAGCCATTCCTAAGTACCTTATGAGATCAGTGTGTTATGATAATAAATTATTGAAGTAATTTTAGTTTTTTTCTTTCAAATGTGCAGAAATATGATCCGAACAAATGTAATTTTTCGTTGTGCAAAGTCATTCTGTAATGTTGCATTTGTTTCGATAAAATTCTTACACATTTAAAGGACAAAACTAGAATTTTTTCAAAATTTATTATCATAATACACTGCTCTGTTAACCTGATTGAGCATATTGGGAATTAAATCAATGGCTTTTTCAAATACGCTGTGAAATGTTTCATATAAAACAATTTTTATCTCGAAAGGAAAGGAAAAACCAGCAAATTGTATTAAATTTGAATCAGGGCCTAGCCGGGCGGAAGAGAATGCCAATTGGCCTTAGCTCTGCCAGATTAAAAATAAATTATTACTTACTTACTTACTTACTTGCTTTTAAGGAACCCGGAGGTTCATTGCCGCCCTCACATAAGCCCGCCATTGGTCCCTATCCTGAGCAAGATTAATCCAGTCTCTACCATCATATCCCACCTCCCTCAAATTCATTTTAATATTATCTTTCCATCTACGTCTCGGCCTCCCTAAAGGTCTTTTTCCCTCCGGCCTCCCAAATAACTCTCTATATGCATTTCTGGATTCGCCCATACGTGCTACATGCCCTGCCCATCTCAAACGTCTGGATTTAATGTTCCTAATGATGTCAGGTGAAGAATACAATGCGTGCAGCTCTGTGTTGTGTAACTTTCTCCATTCTCCTGTAACTTCATCCCTCTTAACCCCAAATAATTTCCTAAGCACCTTATTCTCAAACACCGTTAACCTACGTTCCTCTCTCAAAGTGAGAGTCCAAGTTTCACAACCATGAAGAACAACCGGTAATATAACTGTTTTATAAATTCTAACTTTCAGACTTTTTGACAGCAGACTGGATGATAAAAGCTTTTCAACCGAATAGTAACAGGTATTTCCCGTATTTATTCTGTGTTTAATTTCCTCTCGAGTATCATTTATATTTGTTGCTGTTGCTCCAAGATATTTGAACTTCTCCACCTCTTCGAAAGATGAATTTCCAATTTTTATATTTCCATTTCGTACAATATTCTCGTCACGACACATAATCATATACTTTGTCTTTTCGGGATTTACTTCCAAACCTATCTCTTTACTTGCTTCCAGTAAAATTTCCATGTTTTCCCTAATCGTTTGTGGATTTTCTCCTAACATATTCACGTCATCCGCATAGACAAGCAGCTGATGTAACCTGTTCAATTCCAAAACCCTCTCTGTTATCCTGGACTTTCCTAATGGCATAGTCTAGAGCAAAGTTAAAAAGTAAAGGTGAAAGTGCATATCCTTGCTTTAGCCCACAGTGAATTGGAAACGCATCTGACAGAAACTGACCTATACGAACTCTGCTGTAAAAAAGAAGTAAAATAAAAAAAAATAAAATAATAATTAAAAATTATTATTATTATTATTATTTTTATTATTATTATTATTATTATTATTATTATTATTATTATTATTATTTTACTTTTTAACTTCGCTCTAGAATGTGTCATTAGGAAAGTTCAGGATAACAGGCAGGGTTTGGAATTGAACGGGTTACATCAGCTTCTTGTCTATGCGGATGACGTGAATATGTTAGGAGAAAATCCACAAACGATTAGGGAAAACACGGAAATTTTACTTGAAGCAAGTAAAGCGATCGGTTTGGAAGTAAATCCCGAAAAGACAAAGTATATGATTATGTCTCGTGACCAGAATATTGTACGAAATGGAAATATAAAAATTGGAGATTTATCCTTCGAAGAGGTGGAAAAATTCAAATAACTTGGAGCAACAGTAACAAATATAAATGACACTCGGGAGGAAATTAAACGCAGAATAAATATGGGAAATGCGTGTTATTATTCGGTTGAGAAGCTCTTATCATCCAGTCTGCTGTCCAAAAATCTGAAAGTTAGAATTTATAAAACAGTTATATTACCAGTACTTCTGTATGGTTGTGAAACTTGGACTCTCATTCTGAGAGAGGAACATAGGTTCAGGGTGTTTGAGAATAAGGTGCTTAGGAAAATATTTGGGGCTAAGCGGGATGAAGTTACAGGAGAATAGAGAAAATTAACACAACACAGAACTGCACGCATTGTATTCTTCACCTGACATAATTAGGAACATTAAATCCAGACGTTTGAGATGGGCAGGGCATGTAGCACGTATGGGCGAATCCAGAAATGCATAGGGAGTGTTAGTTGGGAGACCGGAGGGAAAAAGATCTTTAGGGAGGCCGAGACGTAGATGGGAGGATAATATTAAAATGGATTTGAGGGAGGTGGGGTATGATGATAGAGACTGGATTAATCTTGCACAGGATAGGAACCGCTGGCGGGCTTATGTGAGGGCGGCAATGAACCTTCGGGTTCCTTAAAAGCCATTTGTAAGTAAGTAAGTATTATTATTATTATTATTATTATTATTATTATTATTATTATTATTATTATTATTATTATTATTATACAAAGGAGGTAGTGTTAAAAACAGATGCTGTAGATCTGTGTTTCGGTATCAGATGGACATGGAAAATTTAAAACGGTTGTTAAAGGAAGAAGAGGTAGAGCTCCATGCTTTCATGACGGCACTAGAATGAGGTGGTGTGGTTGGCACCATGCTCCGACTGCATTTTGTCCTTGGGAAAGACCCGATACTCATTTCGGTAGAAATTTGAGTGCCCTTCGGGGTCGTTTTGAAAGTTTCGGCAACGAGAAAAATCCCGCCGTCACCATGAATCGAACTCGAGACCTTCCAATGTGTGCCCAGTCGCCCTACCAACTGAACTACGCGGTCTGTAGAGGTACTAAAAAGACTAAAATTATAATATTGGTAATTCGTGGAAAAAACTACAATATTGGTAATTCGTGGAAAGCCAGCTGTATTCATTTCACACAGACTCGCCGTCGCGTCGCCTGCCAGCGGCGGGTGCCTGAAGTTGCAGGATTCAACTGTCAGTCGCATCGTATAATCGTCATGTGTGAATCGAGAGGCGTCAATTTGAATAGGATCTCTCGAATTACTAGGTCATGCACATGCATGTGACGTTACAGAGCTACCCCACGTCCTATTCAAAGCACGTCTGCAACTGTTATGCGAGCAGCATCAAGCTGATCTCCTGTTTCAGAAGTTAGGCTCTTTTGTTTGCAGTAAATGCCCGTCAGCCAGTTACTGCTCCACTCTCTGAGTCTGTCATATTAGTACTGTGTAGTTTGGTAGTGAAAAGTAAATGTAGCATTAGTGCGAGTCGAAATGCTACCCAGCATCTATACTAATAATAAATCTGTAGCCAAAATTTTTCTGGTAATTTTCGATTTTCCAAAAATAATTGAGGACCGTTTTTGCAAAACTTGCTAACTGCAAAATTGAGATGTTGGTGGTTAACATAAAGCAGGCCTCTACACGATGTTATAGTAATATAAGTTACAAGAGCGGTATGTTGACGTTTTCATGGTCGAGGAAAAGATTGAAAAAGCGAAACGTAGTTGAGCTTTTTTAATTTCCGAAAACATGAAAACAAACATACCGCTCGTGCATCGTACATTATTTTGTGCGAAGATCGCTTATTACATACCTGAAAGACGAATTTCTTATTAGTTGCAATGAAATCTCCATGTTGGTTTCTGTTTAATGACGGTAACTTCGGAAAACCAAAATATCTTTCTTCGACATAGTTGCTATAAAATGTATTCTGTGTTTACTATACTCCAGCAGGCCGTGATATACGTCTGTCTTTTTTTTCCCCCCAGTCTATAAATGCGAACTTAAAACAAACGGTTAGGTTATGTAATGATTTATTTTTCATTTTAATATTTCAACAATATTATTTATATAACATATTGCAGTAATAACATCGGCATCTGGAATCTTGTTGATTTTTTCACGGCTTCCTTAATGTTACTTGTATCAGGAATGCAATAAGTTTCGTGGAGTGGTAAACTTTACTTAATTTTTGCAAATATTTAAAAACAATAATTAACAATGCAATTTAGGTGAAATTGCAGTGGTAAGTTTCCAATTTATAATTATTACTATGTTAAACGTCTCTAAAAATAATATGTTAAAAGCCTAAAGCAGTAAAATGAATGTCGCGCTTAAGCGGTAAGAAGAGGGAAATTGTTATGTGTGTTACGTTGGGAATACTGAATGTGGTATTTCACACTTACCGCGTATTGGTTCTGTGCGGAAAACAAGCAAATACGCACGATCTCGCACAAAAGTTATCTTAGTAAACTTGCATTATTTCTCTTCATTGTAGTGTGTCAAAGGTGTGATGGTTGCACCTATAACCTACTTGTCTCCATTCAGTTTTATGCGTCTCCTGTAAAATTTAGGTTTTTCAGTTAGCAAGTTTTGCAAAAACGATCCTCAATTGCTGTTAACATGTATGATTAACCACCACACATATATAATTAACTGAAAATCGCTTTTTTGAAATTTTTGTTTGTATGTCTGTCTGTCTGGATGTTTGTTACCTTTTCACGCGATAATGGCTGAACCGATTTATATGAAAATTGGAATATAAATTAAGTTCGTTGTAACTTAGATTTTAGGCTATATGGCATTCAAAATACTTTTTTTTAAGGTGGGTTATAAGGGGGCTTGAATTAAATAAATTGAAATATATCCGTTATTATTAATTTTCGTGAAAAATGTTACATAATAAAAGTTTCTTTAAAAATAATTTCCGATAAGTTTTTTATTCCATACGAAATTTTGATAGGACTGATATTTAATGGGATAAATGAGTTTTAAAATTACAATAACAACGCCATCTAAGGCGCTGTACTGAAATAAAAACAAATGACTTCGTCTATAAGGGGCCTTGGACAACAACAATCGAAAGCTATTAAACATAGCCTACAGAGAATGTTTCTGTGTTTGTATGAAGTAATATAGGAAGCTAATTGATTGTTTAATTATTATTTCACCATTGGAAAGTGTAGTTTATATAGATGGACATATTTCTACAATGTTATTACAGTAACTTCTGAAACATATAGCAAGTAATATAAAGTATACACATCAAAACTAAATGATATGTCAATCTTCATTAAACTGTGGTTGCATGTAATAACAATTAAGAAACATGTTAAAGGAATTGTCATTGCACCAAATGGTTGCTCTCTGGACCAAAATGACCGCATTTTAATTATTTAAATACAATTTAAATTAAGTAACATATTAAACAATTTATCCTTCTATCAGACACGAATGTTCCCTGGATCAAATGTTCTATTTTAATTATGAATTACTTTATATTTATTTCTAACGGGTGCAGCGGAGCGCATGGGTATGGCTAGTTTACAAATAAATTAAATAGGATATTCCAGAAAATGCTATATGGGAAGAGTAACATGATACATGATTTGCAAAGGGTCTTCATATACAGGGACATATTTTATTTTTACTTCAATTTTTATTATGCCTGAGTTTTTTTAATGTACTTTATTCCCACCCCCTCTACTAGTAAACTTCCAACCGTCCACCACAGAGAACCAAGGCCGCGTATGCAGTCAAAGTCGCCTTACAGTCACAGTAAACAGTACTAAGTTAGTGAGTATAGTACGTTCCAGAAATATGTTCGCGTTTTCCAGTGACGAAAGACCTTTCAATATTGAATCATATTTTCGCACAGTTACTGTCGCCCGTTTGCCTTCGTCGCATCTCGGTTTCACCCACTCGCTTCCGCTCGCCCCTCTGTAAATGCTAGTGACTGGGCTGTGTTAGCTCTTTTCTGTAAATATTAATTTCTGTTAGGAATTTCACGTCTACGTAATATTATACAACTATTTAAAATCATTTAAATAAAAGGGCCTCGTTAAGTAATTAACTGTCACGTGATTTCCCCCCTTTCTACGACCTTGCGACAAAACCACTTGGACAGACAGTAGATAGTATGTCTGAGTAATTTTTGTCTTTTCGGATCGGACAGAAATGAAGATTGAATTTACAGTACGTAAGGTACTCTTTTATAGAGTAGGTACAGAATTATTTCAACATGAGTTACTAGTACGAAGGACGAAACTGATAATTGGAACTATGTGTAATAGTCTATAGTGCGATAATATGCACAAGAGAACTCTGTATCGAAATGAACGGCCACCATTTTCAAATATGTGTTTAAATATCCATATTATGATTATTTTTCAATTTAACTTCAGTCTCTATATTATACGCTAATGTGCTGTAGACAGTATAATATACACTGCATAATGAATACGTCCGAATGGCTGCTCAGTTCCTGAGTAAGAGACACTTATTGTTTATACTGTACTGAATTTTGATTAAAGAAAGACCTAATGAAAATGATCAAACTCAAAATCGCGATATTTCCTAGTTTACGTAAATGGATGAACTACTTTTGTTCCCTCCTATACCTAGTAAAGTGATTTGTTTGTATTTTACGCCAGTATCATCGAACTCCAGTCGTGGAAAGGGGTAGCAAACGGCGTTGATCCAGAGGTATAGCAAAGTTAATATTAAAAATGTTAGTAAAAATAAAATGATGTCCCTGTACAAAGAACAGTGAAACTTTTTAGCAAAATTGGTAGACATCTGAGATACCTGTATAAGATGTGTCAGATTATTTTATTGTATGAGAAACGTGAGGGACAGTTTTTTCGTTATCTGAAAGATTAATATTTAGGACTTCTTCTGTTTTTGCTATCAACTCTTCAATTATGAAATACTCTGTATTATGATTAATAGGGTAAATTGTGCAACGACAAGGAATATTGTTGGCAATACGTTCAAAATGAGGAGACATAAAACTTACTTTAATTTGTGCTACTTTGCTACTTTGAATCGTCGATTTATGAACCCTGGACTCCAAAATAGAAATCTTATGTATGTATTTATTTAGACTGCAATGGGTAAGTACCCGGTGGCAGTGGTAACTAATTACACTCAGTAATGACAATTAATAATAATTATAATTAATAATAAATACAATTAATAATAATTAATAATTATATAATAAAATTAACAAGGAACATCCTAAATTAAATGAAGCACGATCACTTAAAGTAACATTTAAAGTAAATCTAATTTGTATCTTAACCCTAAGTTCGAACTAAAACCCACGAGTATGATATGTTCATACATGCACAAGTACCTTCCATTTCTTCGTCAACTTACTCACTGCACTGGAACTACGACATATTTCACTAATACTATCCTGACTTCAGTGCCACTTCAAAAAAAAGAACATTTCACTGTTCAAATACTTTGCACTACCACTATAATAGTACATTATGCTACGAGCCTATAATGGTAGTAATTAAGACGCGAGTATGGTTGTTTATGAAACGAGCGCAAGCGAGTTTCATAATTTTCATACGAGCGTCTTAATTACCATTATAGGCAAGTTTCATACGGCTTTTTATGCTCGACCATATTTCTAACTTAAAATTATTCATAAGTATTCATGTTATGGTTATCGAAGTGAGGAGCGGAACTGACCTTCTAAATTGTGAGATGTGCGCAGACGCGAAAGTTTTAATTTTTTCCGAGGAACGAATGTCATTGACCTTGATATAATCTAGAGAATAACATGAACATTAATCTTGATATAAGCTGGAAATTGATTTAGAATTGAAAAACGAGATGATAAATTGAATTTATTTGAATATTATTTACAATTAACGCTAATTATTATAGTAACAGAACATAACCTTCTGCGACAGTATTCGATTTCCAGCCTCCGTGACTTTTCGCTAATTGTCTTTCGATTGCATATCTGAGAATAATCGATACTTGAGCTTTTATAATGCTACAATGGTGATTTCTCATTGGCTGAACAATTAAACTATAATGAATAGGTGTACTTTAATGAGATGCATTAAAGGGCTACTACCAGGTGTATAATTACTACATTTCGGCATGGTCGAGCATAAACTATAAAACTTCACTGACACAACACTTCAAATAACAAAACATCAATTACACCCTTTATATAGTGAGCATAATGTAGGCCTACTACCGTCTATTAGTAAAGTCCTTAAGTCTATTTATAAGTACATTTTTGGTCTTCGGAGCTGCAAAATGATGCTTCAGTAATGGTTGTAATCTACCTGCGCGATATTCGCTTTCTATTTTTGGTGCAGGAAACAGAGACATTGCCTGCAAAAGACTGGAGGCTTCTTGTTGTTTATTAATTAGTCTTTCATAACTCAAGGATTTTGGCTATGAACTAATTAGCTTTTATCGACATGAAATATCTATAAGCAGCGAGTCGGCAAACAATGGGCTGGTTCTACGAGCACCTGAACAATGGGCGTCAGCCATAGTGAAACGGACGCCTACCGTTGCTTTATTAACTATGATATTTGCAGTTAAATAAAATTGTACGCCTTCGGGGGATACGAATATCACGAGGGATTTGTTGGTGCTTTGGTTTTACTCCCTTTGCTAGGAATTTTTAAGGGAAGAGTTGTGGAAATAGAAGTTCAAGGTGGCTTGTTTTTTAATAGTGATATATTTATTATATTTGAAGACTGGCAGGCAAAATACGTCTATTTTCCTTCATTGTACGAAATATGATACCGTATTTACTCTCATATTAGACCTTTTAATGAAAAAAGGTATGGAGGGTCTTACATGCGCAGGGCTGATCATATTAAAAAGTTTAAATGTAGGAAACAAAGAACGGACGTGGTAAAATTTTCTTTTGTTAACCACACAATAGTAGGCTGGAAACTTGCGGCAATCTTTCAGGGTGGTCCTCTCAAAATCAAAACATTTAAGGAAAGGTTGAGAAGATTAGATTGAAAATGTAATTGTAGGTGCAGTGTAATTATCTAAGTTGTCATGTAATTAATTAAGTTGATATGTAATTAATTAAGATGATATGTAATTTAGTTGATATGTATAAATAAATTTAGGTGATACGTAATTAATTAAGATAATATGTAATTAAGTTGATTTGTAATTAAGGTGATATGTAATTACTTAAATTGGTAATAGTTGGGTGAAATAGAAATACTTTTAAGTTAGGTTTACTTTTGCTTATTGTAGGCGTTATTATAGAATAGGCCTAATTTTTATTTATAGTCCTAGGTTTATTGCACCTATTTATTTATAGTTAGAATTAAATTTAGGTTTATTTTATTTTATTCTACTTTTATTGTTGTAATTATTGTATTATTGTGATGGTATTATTGTATATTATATATCACTGCCACCGGGTGTATACCCAATTGTAGTGTTAATAAATAAATAAATACATACATACATACATACATACATACATACATACATACATACATACAGTCCACACCTGTGGAGTAACGGTCAGCGCGTCTGGCCGCCAAACCAGGTGGCCCGGGTTCGAATCCCGGTCGGGGCAAGTTACCTGGTTGAAGGTTTTCCCTCAACCCAATACGAGCAAATGCTGGGTAACTTTAGGTGCTGGACCCCGGACTCATTTCACCGGCATTATCACCTTCATATCATTCAGACGCTAAATAACCTTGATGTTGATACAGCGTCGTAAAATAATCCAATAAAATAAAAATACATACATACATACATACATACATACATACATACATACATACATACATACATACATACATACATACATACATACATACATACATACATACATATGTAAAAAGCAGGAAATAAAGGAATATTTCTTAAGTTAGGTAACGGTAGATCTCAATATTTAGATTTATTTAGATTTAGGTTTATTTAATAATAACATATACATAAAAACGTTACATTAAAATACCCCGAAAGAGCAAAGCTCGTGTTCGGGGACAGTTCCGTTACATAGATATACATACTTTGTAGACAAAATACTTAAGAATAAGCTCACATAAAGATGATAATAAAATTAGTAAATAATAGTACTAGTAATAACTGAGTTAAAAAAGAGACAATGTTGAGATTGGTAGATTAATATTAAATTATTATTAGTAGTATAATTAGTACAGGTCATGTTGATATAGTAACCAAGATGAGATAGAAAAACTTGTTTTGCAATACATGGTACATAATGTATAAATAGAGGGAAGTCTGTCATATAATTTTTTAAATTCTGGATCTGAAAATTTCATTTCTTAAAGTAGTTAATTCTGGATGAAATTTTATTATCGAATTATATAGGCGTGGACCATAATTTGTACTGTGTAGTAATGCAGCAGATGTGAAACATTTAGGTTCAACTAATTTAAGAATTTCAGAAATGTAGAAATTAATTTTAAAAATGCCAATACAATTGCCTCCGCGAACTCAGTCACATTCTATTTAAATTACACATCATAACTAGCTCACTTGTTGCTCAGTTTTACATTCACATCTGACACTCTGAATGACTGACTTCGGAAGTACGGTATGCCAAAACCGATACCATCAGTAGAAGACGAAAGGGAATTTGTCTAGCTGTGTTATGAAACATGAAATAAGAAAACTGGACAGAGAATAAGTACTGTAGATACCGTAGTTTGAGGATAAATTAATAGACAAAGAGAGAGATTGTTGCTCTTTGTCAGAGCGGAGACAATTGGAGAAGTAATGGGATAATGGAACAAAGAATGGTTTCAGAATGGGGTTTTATCTTGCAATATTTTTCTTTGAATACTACTGTGTAAACGTTTTAGGCAGTAATTAAGAATGTAGAGCCTTGTATTGTGCATATGTTAGAGGTATCTAATATGCAGATATATATAGGACTACACAGAGATGGTGTTACAAAGTTTCAGGGATGATGGCGAAGGGCACATGTATCAATTTAAGATCAGGAACCATGAAATGACTGAGTCGAAAGTTATAAGCGAAAATAGTTGTGTGGGAATGGAATTGTAATTTGGCACCACGTGCCCTCCTTCCCTTAACCTTCGGAACAGTCTCGGAAAGATGGTATGGGCCGGATGTCTCCTACGTGGGTACTTGTCCCGATACAATCTGTGAGCTTGTGTACTGTTCCCATTGGCTCATCCGTATTCGAAAATCAGGTCTGCTTATTCCGCTCTCGTGTACTCCTCCATTTCACTAGGGCTGATCGACTGGACACTGCAACTTGTACACATACACTGCTGTCTACAGACGTGCATGTCAGGACCGACCATGTCCGTTACACATTACGCTATCTGCATTGCTTTAGTGTAGTTTCCTGTCCCCACCCCTCAGACAGCGCACTGAATGGAATACTGTAAGTAGACAACGTAAACAACGTCAGATGAATACAGTATGTGTAAGTTGTACAGATAAATACACATAAATAAGGTGTACAGAAGAATACAATTATTTCATTTCCAAAAAAAATATTTTTGCTTGTAACTTTGGACTCGGTCATTTCCGGACCAGGGTTCCTTATGTCAAATTGATACATGTGCCCTTCGCCATCACCCCTGAAAGTTTGTAACACTACCTCGGAAACACCCTATATACAGAAGGATGTAATGGAAGGAATGGTAAACGGGAGAAAAGTTTGAGGGCAGATGAAAATATCAGATGAACAACATTAAAATACATGAATCATATTTGGAGACTAAGAGGAAGTCAGAAAATAGCAACGATTGTAGAATGCTGGGTTTGCAAAGAAAGATCTGCCCTTGGGCAGAGAAGTATGAATGAATGAATGAATGAACACACGACATATTATTGACGTAGAAAAGCACGTTTAATTAACATGTATTGAATCATTTCCTTTAAGCTGTTTAGTCAACTGTCCGAAGACAGGTTGGGTAATATACAGAGAATAAAAGAGGGCTGAGAAAATCTATTGTGCATTTGTTTACTGTATGAGAAGCTTTTCTTACATAATTCAACGGCCTGAGTAGGGTGGTCGGTGTAGCGCTGGCCTTCTGTGCTCGAAGTTGCGGGTTCGGTCCCTGCCCAGTCGATGGCATTTAAATGTGCTTAAATGCGACAGGCTCATGTCAGTAGATTTACTGGTATGCAAAAGAACTCCGGCGGGACAAAATTCCGGCACACCGGCGACGCTGATATAACCTCGGCAGTTGCGAGCGTCGTTAAATAAAACATAATTTAAATTTCAAATTTTACACTATTTAAAGGGTAGGTATAATAATTGATATTTTATTTGAAGTGTTTTATCAGTGAGGAAGTGTGTTGTGTAAGTGAAATGTGTAGTGTCAGTCTATTGTGTAAGTGAAGCGTGTTTGTGTTAGTGAAGTTCTATAGTTCATAGTGGCTGTGCAAAGTATTTGAACAGTGAAATGGTTTTGAAGTATTGGTGAAATCAGGATAGAATCAGTTCAGTGAGTGAGTTGACAGCGAAATAAGTGCAGTGCCAAAAGGTACTTGTGCTGGTATGAACCTGTCACACTCGTGGGTCTTAGTTCGAACTTGGAGTTAAGATACAAATTAGACTTACTTTAAATGTTATTTTAAGTGATCGTGCTTCATTTAATTTAGGATGCTCATTATTATTATTATTACTATTATTATTATTATTATATTATTATTATTATTTATCATTATTATTAATTATTAATGTTTTTTATTAGTTGTGTTTATTATTAATTGTCATTATTGAGTGTAAATAGTTACTACTGCCACCGGGTATATACCCATTTGCAGTGTAAATAAATACATACATACATACACACATACATACATACATACATACATACATACATACATACATACATACATACATATATTTAATTTGTAAACAGAAAAACAGAATAGGCTCCAAAATAGTGTTGTATAATGTATTTAAAAGATTCAACAATGTTGATACGTTGTAAATAGTAAATTTAAGGAAAATAGGTTAATTTTATAAATAGTATACTTCAGAACATAGATTGTAAAAGAATTAACAATAGTATTCATTGTTTTTTTTTTAATTTGTAAATAGAAAAACAGAACAGGCTCTAAAATAGTGATGTACAATGTATTTAAAAGATTCAACAGTACCATACAGTAGATGTTGACACGTTGTAAAATAGTAAATTTAAGGAAAATAGGTTAATTTGTTAAATAGTATTCTTCTAAACATAGTTTTTAAAAGTATTAGCAATAGTACAGATTTTTTTTAATTTGTAAACATAAAAACAGAATAGGCTCTAAAATAGTGTTGTATAATGTATTTCAAAGATCCAACAGTAGCATAGATGTTAACACGTTGTAAATAGTAAATTCAGGGAAAGTAGATTAATTTGTTAAATAGTGTATTTCTAAACATAGTTTTTAAAATGATCAGCAATAGTATTGATTTTTTTATCTATAAATAGAAAAGGAATAGGTACTAAACTAGTGTTGTACAAAGTATTTAAAATCTTCAACAGTAGCATAGATGTTAACATGTTATAAATAGTATATTTAGGGAAAGTAGAATAGGCTAGCAATAATGTGTATACATTGTATTCGGAAGAGTTAGCAATATTGTAATGTGTAGTCTATTAGCGTGTAGTATTACATTTTTGTAATGGAACATGCTTGTAAACAAGGTTAAAAAAATACATACATACATACACACATGATTCAAATGATGTAGCCCGTGTTTGGGAATTTTGGGACACCCGGTATATTATTGTGTCACATAATATTGTATTGTTTCATATCGTTTCGTACCGCCATATCGCATTGTGTCGCTCTATATGATATTGTATTAAGATAAGTGGTTATTATTGTAACCACTTACTTTCATATACTGATCTGTGATTTCTTTCAGTATGTAATAGAGCTGTAATGTTATTTACATGTTCTGTATTAGAGGAAGTACAGGGACATCATTTTATTTTGCTAACATTTTTAATATTAACCTCTCTATACCTTTAGAGAACCGGAAACACCGCTTGCTCCCCCCTCCAAGACTGGAGTTCGATGATACTGGCGTAAAACACAAATCACTCTACTAGGTATAGGAAGGAAGAAAAGTAGTTCATCCATTTACGTAAACAAGGAAATATCGCGATTTTGAGTTTGATAATTTTCATTAGGTTTTTCTTTAATCAAAGTACAGTACTGTATTAAGAATAAGTGTTTTTACTCACGAAGTGAGTTATCCATGCGAACGTATTCATTATGCGGTGTATATTATACTGTCTACAGCACATTAGCGTACAATATAGAGAAAGAAGTTAAATTGAAAAATAATCATAATATGAATATTTAAACACAATTTTGAAAATGGTGGCCGTTCATTTCGATACAGGCTTCAGTTCTTTTGTGCATATTATCGCACTCTAGACTATTGCATCTAATTCCAATTGCCAGTTTCGTCCTTCGTACTAGTAACTCATGTTGAAATAATTCTATACCTACTCTACGTACTGTTAATTCAATCTTCACTTCTGCCCGACCCGAAAATATAAAATTACTCAGACATGCTATCTACTGTCCGTCCAAGTGGTTATGCCGCAGGATTGTAGAAAGGGAGGAAATCACGTGACAGTTAATTACTTAACGAGGCCCTTTTATTTAAGTTACTTTAAACAGTTGTATAATATTACGTAAACGCCCAATTCCTAAGAGAAATTCATGTTTTCAGAAAAGAGCTAAGACAGCCCAGCTTTTACAGAGGGGCGAGCAGAAGCAGGTGGGGGAAATCGGGATACGACGTAGGCAAACGGACAGTACCTGTGCGAAAACATGATTCAATATTGAAAGCTCTTTCGTCACTGGAAAACGCGAACATATTTCTGGAACGTACTATACTCAGTACTGCTTACTATCTGCTGTCTTGGTTCTGTGTGGAGTTGGAACTTCCTTAGTAGAAGGGGTGGAAGTGAAGTACATTCAAAAACTCAGGTACAATAAAAATTGAAGTGAAAATAAAATGATGTCCCTGTACATGTTATGTTGACACGGGAGACATTTTTCAAGCGCCTTGCTGTTTGCTGACATCACAAACACAGAAATGTCTTGGCTGTGTATGGAACTGCGCACCTAGGCGCTGGGGTGTCCGGTTGGAGATGGGGGCGCACCTGCGCCTGGGGGTAGCATCAAGAAACGCGGCAACTGCTAGGGCAAAGTTGCGCGATAAATTACAAACAGCCCCTTGCATTAGTCGTAGTCGGTCCAAGTGGGCGATTTATGAAGTCCTGTGCGTGCAACAATAGAACAAATCTGTTGACTGGACGACGTGACCACAAGCTGTAAACATCATAGACGCCAGTACTACTGCCGCTAAAAATAAAAATTGATACCACCCTACCGCATCATAAAACTACAACTAGTCCACCGCTGTGGATTGACGATTAACATTCCCCAACGTGAAACAAGCGGGCTCGGATTCGAATCCTGTTTCGGTCAAGTTTCTTCCGGGATTTTCCCTCAATCCGTTAAGAGAAAATGCTGGTACCTTTCGGCTCTGGATTCATTTCACTAGCATTACCACCATCTCATTCAGACGCTACATAACCTTTGATGTTGATAAAGCGCCGTAAAATAAATCACTAAAAGAACTACAACAAAATATGCGACATGAACAATATACAGTACTATTAACTCATTATCGATCCTATCACCAACATTAACTATTATCAATGAAACACTAACACAATTAATACTATTAGTAGACTAGCACTTATGGAAACAGAACTAACACCATTGACATCTTATACAACACTTCCAACACCACGATAAAACCTAACTAACTTACTGGCTTTTAAGATTCATTGCCCCCCTCACATAAGCTCACCATTGGTCCCTATCCTGAGCAAGATTAATCCATTCTCTATCATCATATCCCACCTCCCTCAAATCCATTTTAATATTATCTTCCCATCTACGTCTCGGCCTCCCTAAAGGTTTTTTTCCCTCCGGCCTCCCATCTAACACTCTATATGCATTTCTGGATTCGTCCATACGTGCTACATGCCCTGCCCGTCTCAAGCGTCTGGATTTAATGTTCCTAATTATGTCAGGTGAAGAATACAATGCGTGCAGTTCTGTGTTGTGTAACTTTCTCCATTCTCCTGTAACTTCATCCCTCTTAGCCCCAAATATTTTCCTAAGAACCTTATTCTCAAACACCCTTAACCTGTGTTCCTCTCTCAAAGTGAGAGTCCAAGTTGCACAACCATAAAAAACAACCGGTAAAATAAATGTTTCATAAATTCTAACTTTCAGATTTTTTGACAGCAGACTGGATGATAAAAGCTTTTCAACCGAATAATAACATATTTATTCTGTGTTTAATTTCCTCCCGAATATCATTTATATTTGTTACTGTTGCTCCAAGATATTTCAACTTCTCCACCTCTTCAAAAGATAAATTTACAATTCTTATATTTCCATTTCGTAAAATATTCTGGTCACGAGACATAATCATATACTTTGTCTTTTCGGGATTTACTTCCAAACCTATCTCTTTACTTGCTTCAAGTAAAATTCCCGTGTTTTCCCTAATCGTTTGTGGTTTTTCTCCTAACATATTCACGTCATCCGCATAGACAAGCAGCTGATGTAACCCATTCAATTCCAAACCATCTCTGTTATCCTGAACTTTCCTAATGGCATACTCTAGAGCAAAGTTAAAAAGTAAAGGTGATAGTGCATCTCCTTGCTTTAGCCCACAGTGAATTGAAAAAGAATCTGACAGAATCTGACCTATACGAACTCTGCTGTACGTTTCACTGAGACACATTTTAATTAATCGAACTAGTTTCTTCGGAATACCAAATTCAATAAGAATATCACATATAACTTCTCTCTTAACCGAGTCATATGCCTTTTTGAAATCTATGAATAGCTGATGCACTGTACCCTTATACTCCCATTTTTTGTCCATTATCTGTCGAGTACAAAATATCTGGTCAGTAGTTGATCTATTACGCCTAAAACCACACTGATGATCCCCCAATAATTTCATGTACATATGGAGTTAATCTTCTCAAAAGAATATTGGACAACATTTTGTACGCCGTCAACAAAAGTGATATTCCTCGAAAGTCACCACTGTTGGTTTTGTCCTCCTTTTTAAAAATAGGTACAATTATGGACTCCTTCCATTGTTCTGGTACAATTTCCTTTTCCCAAATAGCAAGTACAAGCTTATAAATTTCGCTATATAATGCGCTTCCACCCTCTTGTATTAAAACCACGATAAAACCTACCACAACTATATCCACATAATTGAAAACAAAAATGTATATATCTACAACAGAATTTACAAAAACTATCCTCACCAGCAAACGAAACTACAACAAAAATATCCACATCACCAAAAGTACCTACAACAAAAGAAGTGTCCACACCACTAACAGAAACTAGAACAAAAATGTCCATACCACCAAAAGTATCTGCAACAACAATGTCCACACCACCGACAGAACTTCCTATCAAGATGTCCATATCACCAAACGTACCCATAACAAAAATGTCAGCACTACCAATAGAATCTACAACCAAAATGCCCATAGCACCAAAAATATCTACAGGAGAAATGTCCACACCATTAACGATTATCAGAACTTACAACAAAAATGTCTACATCACCAAAAGAACCTGCAACAAAAATGTCCATACAACCAATACATCCTAGAACCAAAATGTCCACACCACCAAAAGTATCTGCAACAACAATGTCCACACCACCGACAGAACTTCGTATCAAGATGTCCATATCACCAAACGTACCCATAACAAAAATGTCAGCACTACCAATAGAATCTACAACCAAAATGCCCATAGCACCAAAAATATCTACAGGAGAAATGTCCACACCATTAACGATTATCAGAACTTACAACAAAAATATCTACATCACCAAAAGAACCTGCAACAAAAATGTCCATACAACCAATACATCCTAGAACCAAAATGTCCACACCACCAAAATAACCTATAACAAAAATGTTCACACTGCCAAATGAACCTACAATAAAAATGCCCATACAACCAATGCATCCTGCAAGAAAAATGTCCACACCACCAAAAGAAGCTGTAACAAAAATGTTCACACTGCCAAATGAACCTACAATAAAAATGCCCATACAACCAATGCATCCTGCAAGAAAAATGTCCACACCACCAAAAGAAGCTATAACAAAAATGTTCACACTGCCAAATGAACCTACAATAAAAATGCCCATACAACCAATGCATCCTGCAAGAAAAATGTCCACACCACCAAAATAACCTATAACAAAAATGTTCACACTGCCAAATGAACCTACAATAAAAATGCCCATACAACCAATGCATCCTGCAAGAAAAATGTCCACACCACCAAAAGAAGCTGTAACAAAAATGTTCACACTGCCAAATGAACCTACAATAAAAATGCCCATACAACCAATGCATCCTGCAAGAAAAATGTCCACACCACCAAAAGAAGCTGTAACAAAAATGTTCACACTGCCAAATGAACCTACAATAAAAATGCCCATACAACCAATGCATCCTGCAAGAAAAATGTCCACACCACCAAAAGAAGCTGTAACAAAAATGTTCACACTGCCAAATGAACCTACAATAAAAATGCCCATACAACCAATGCATCCTGCAAGAAAAATGTCCACACCACCAAAAGAAGCTGTAACAAAAATGTTCACACTGCCAAATGAACCTACAATAAAAATGCCCATACAACCAATGCATCCTGCAAGAAAAATGTCCACACCACCAAAAGAAGCTGTAACAAAAATGTTCACACTGCCAAATGAACCTACAATAAAAATGCCCATACAAGCAAGGCATCCTGCAAGGAAAATGTCCACACCACCAAAGAAGCTGTAACAAAAATGTTCACACTGCCAAATGAACCTACAATAAAAATGCCCATACAACCAATGCATCCTGCAAGAAAAATGTCCACACCACCAAAAGAAGCTGTAACAAAAATGTTCACACTGCCAAATGAACCTACAATAAAAATGCCCATACAACCAATGCATCCTGCAAGAAAAATGTCCACACCACCAAAAGAAGCTGTAACAAAAATGTTCACACTGCCAAATGAACCTACAATAAAAATGCCCATACAACCAATGCATCCTGCAAGGAAAATGTCCACACCACCAAAAGAAGCTGTAACAAAAATGTTCACACTGCCAAATGAACCTACAATAAACATGCCCATACAACCAATGCATCCTGCAAGGAAAATGTCCACACCACCAAAGAAGCTGTAACAAAAATGTCTATACAACCAACAGAACCTACAACAAAAATGCCCACATCAATAATAGTAGCTACAACACAAATGTCTATACCATTAGCAGAATCTACGACTAAATGGGCACACAACAAAAAATCAGTTAGAATTAAATGTCGACAAAACGGATAGAACTTAAGTCAACGAAGTCCGGTGTATCGACAGAACCTACGTAACGGATGCCCACAACACCAACACCAACGTCAGAGCTAAAAATGTACCAGCAAGGCGATTGAAGTACTATCGAAAGATTTTTCCACTTATATTCTAATAATATGTTATAGGCCTGAATTTCTCTCTTCCCTCTGAAACTAAATACTATATCAAACAATTGTAATTCTGATCAAAAATACCTGAAACGTTTCACCTGTTCTGTACCGACCGAAGTACGGACGTAGTAACTTGGGACATTACTCCGCGGACAAGTGATGAATGGACACATTCCAGCAACACCTGCCCCATTTGAAGGGTTCTATGGACACAACTGAGTGCTCATTATCATGCTGTCTGTCGGCTGAGAATTTGCAACAGCAGTAATGTTCCCATGCTTGTTGTTGGATCGTATGCTAAGGTCTCTTCGTTGTTGTACATGTATTAAGCAGAATCTGTGAGCACCGGTAACTATTGGTAAGATTTATTGGTCGTCTTTGAAGTATCCTTTTGACTAGCTATGGAACAACAAAAAATGGAGTGAGAGAAGTGGCCAAGAGCCTTGGAGCTTACATAGATTCTTTCCAAAGCCCTAGATTCCCTTGCAAGGATGGGCGATTACACAATTTTTTGCTTTGTTCCGCTTTTCATTTTTTGATTCGTGATTCGTGTTTCGGACAAGCAGGAGGATGCCCTGGATTCACGTCTTTGTAAAGCATCTTCTGAGTAGCTATGGTAACGCAGCTAATAAACTTTTTTTCATGTTGATGTATTTTAAACAGCGTTTGTTAGTAGCTATGGCAGTGATGTCAAAGTAAGCGCATTTTTCTGACCTTGACGTCGTGCGCGGGCAGCAAGCGCTAAGTATGGAAAGGGGAAGGGTTGTGTATATGAATAAACAACCTGTTGGATTAAGAAAACAGTGGTGCACAAACTTCAAACGGAAGTTGGAATTTATATTGATGGTATCTTTAGCATTACAAAAGTAATCAATAAACTAATCAAAACAATATTACAGTACAAAGCAAAGTTACCTAGGTACTGTATCTGTTTTAAGTGTAACTAATATTACATAACAAAACTCTTATCGCATTATGCTTTTAAGGTGATATTTGTGAGCAACTTCCTATCATCAGAATATTAAATTATTTTCTCGAAATCTGCTGAAGCTATAGAGCTGACATTTTTACAACACATGGGCACGTATCTTTTGCTTTTGATGTAACAGTAGTTGCTTAGTTAATTCATTTCCTTACAAACAATTCCCATGCGAATATTTTCAACATTTATAATACACTATCTTCAGTAATACGTATATACGGTACATTAGATTTACGAAAACATTCTGTAAGACTACTAAATAAATAGGCCTACACCTGAAAATTTCATTTTTCTATACGAAAAGTTGAGAAAATATTTCTTTTGAATAAAAAATCAAACTTGTAAAAAATGAGCATTAAAATTACATTCTTATAGTGCACTTATACCTCTCAGGCAAATCTAAAAATTAACATGGATACAGTTTTAATAAGTTCTCTTCCCTTTATCTATTGAAAGAGTCTTGGCCATCCATGAATATAGCTCCACCAAGCGGCATATACTACCTCTTTCGTCTGTCTCTTTCCTTTCCGCTGTAAAGCGCTCAGGCTCTCCTGGGCTCTAAAGCGCGCGCTTGCTCCTGTGGGCATCAATTGATATGCCTGAACTATGGTGACTTCTATCGTCACTTGTTTCAGTTCTTTGCAGTTACGTAATGAAGACTATGCTCATTTGTCTGTCTTTGTAGTTATGGTAACAGTGCATTTCCTTTAATTTTATGCCTATATAGAAAAATTGCAAGACGTATTTTATATACTTTGACACTATAAAGTTAACAGAGTGACTTATGTTTAACATTGTTATGCGAAGTGATGTCTGGCTTTTGGGAGGACGTTGTAGACCCGTTGACTTGCTGAGAGAAGTCTGACAACGGCAATTAATTGTGAGAGCAGGGTCTGCCAGGTAGCCTCGACCGCATACCCCACAGCTCTGCTGCGGGAAGTTCCCAACACTTCTTACTTGCTGGAACTTTTAATGAATCGCCCTGGAATCTAATACTTTTAACGCCAGCGGTTGTGCGGCGAATATCAGGGAATCCGAGCTACTCGCCTGGATTAGAAAGTAAATGCTTTCCGAAATATTGTTTTCTGCCTTCTCGTCCTTGTTTCCAGCAATATACGAAACTTTCCTTTCATCTTGTATTCCTTATTTCTTCGTCCACTCTTTCTCAATCTTTCTAGTGATATGACAGACATTTTATTAATTCAAAAGAAAGTTATTAGAATACTGACAGCTTCAAAAATTAGAACACACTGTAGACCTCTGTTCATACAGACAGGTATTCAGGCCGTCATAAATCTGTACATATATGATGTTCTAGTGTTTATGAAAGAACATTTGCAAGATTTTAATATGAGAAGTGAGGTACACACTCATACAACGAGGAATAGGCAATTATTAGATTATCCACTTTGTAGACTTAGTGTGACAAAAAAAAAATACTATAAATTGATTGGAATCAAATTATTTAATAAGCTCCCTATAAACATTCAACTTCTTCCTGTTCAAATTTATAAAACAAAATTGTACAGTTGGGTAATTAAAAACCGACTTTACACAATAAATGAGTTCTTTGAAATTGACATACATTTTTAAACATTGCAGTTTTAAATGTTATGGTTGTTGTTTCTTATTTTTTTTAATAATGAGATTTTAAATGAAACCTAGTGGTAAATCAATTTACATTTAAATTTCAATGTATTAATGAACAGAGCAAATTGCACTACCTTATGTTGCATTTTTTAAGTTTATTATTAGCCTCTGTTTGAAGTATTCATAATTAGTTATTAAACATATGACAATTAGTACTTGATACTGTCTTTTATCTAGTAAATATAGTACTTTAACTTTATATTATGTAATAAGATAAATATCTGCATTGTTTTTATAATTAAATTTTTATTTTGTTTACCTATGAAATGTATTGCAGTAAGATTGTAACATTTGACAATGTCTATAGTGAAGTTTTTCATTCAATGACAATAAAGATTATTATTATTATTATTATTATTATTATTATTATTATTATTATTATTATTATTATTATTTAAAATTTATTAATTTCGTTCATCATCCTCAATTTGTTTCCTTCATTCCGTAAACTGCTCTTATCTTAACTCTCAATTTTTTTGGTCATACGCTGTTTTCTTCTTCTAATCCACCATTTGTGTTTTCTCCTCATTCAACATTTGTTTTCCCCTTTAATCACAACTCGTTCTTTTCTCGGTCAACATTTTTTCTTATCCGTATTATCTACAAGCTCTAATCCACTATTTATTCTTCTCCTCATTCACTATATATTCTTCTCTTACACTATTTGTTCTTCTCCACAATTTTTTGTTCTCCACTATTTGTTCTCTTCATCCACTATTTATTCTTCTCCACAATTTATTTTTTTTCCTCCACTATTTGTTCTTCTCCTCAACTATTTATTCTTCTCATCCACAATTTATTTTTCTTCTCAACTATTTATTCTTCTCCTCATCCACTATTTCTTTTTTCCTCCACTACTTATTCTTCTCCTCAAATATTTATTCTTCTCATTCACAATTTATTTTTCATCTCAACTATTTATTCTTCTCCTCATCCACTATTTATTTTTCCTCCACTATTTGTTCTTCTCATCCACAATTTATTTTTCTTCTCAACAATTTATTCTTCTTCTCATCCACTATTTATTTTTTCCTCCAATATTTGTTGTTCTCCTCAAATATTTATTCTTCTCATCCACAATTTATTTTTCTTCTCAACTAGCCTATTTATACTTCTCCTCATCCACTATTTATTTTCTCCTCCACTATTTGTTCTTCTCCTCAAATATTTATTCTTCTCATCCACAATTTATTTTTCTTCTCAACTATTTATTCTTCTCCTCATCCACTATTTATTTTTTCCTCCAATATTTGTTCTTCTCCTCAAATATTTATTCTTCTAATCCACAATTTATTTTTCTTCTCAACTATTTATTCTTCTCCTCATCCACTATTTATTTTTTCCTCCAATATTTGTTCTTCTCCTCAAATATTCATTCTTCTCATCCACAATTTATTTTTCTTCTCAACTATTTATTCTTCTCCTCATCCACTATTTATTTTTTCCTCCAATATTTGTTCTTCTCCTCAAATATTTATTTTTTTCCTCCACTATTTGTTCTTCATCTCAACTATTCTTCTCCTCATCCACTATTTATTTTTTCCTCCAATATTTGTTCTTCTCCTCAAATATTTATTCTTCTCATCCACAATTTATTTTTCATCTCAACAATTTATTCTTCTCCTCATCCACTATTTATTTTTCCTCCACTATTTGTTCTTCTCCTCAAATATTTATTCTTCTCATCCACAATTTATTTTTCATCTCAACAATTTATTCTTCTCCTCATCCACTATTTGTTCTTCTCCTCAAATATTTATTCTTCTCATCCACAATTTATTTTTCATCTCAACAATTTATTCTTCTCCTCATCCACTATTTATTTTTCCTCCACTATTTGTTCTTCTCCTCAAATATTTATTCTTCTCATCCACAATTTATTTTTCATCTCAACTATTTATTCTTCTCCTCATCCACTATTTATTTTTCCTCCACTATTTGTTCTTCTCCTCAAATATTCATTCTTCTCATCCACAATTTATTTTTCATCTCAACTATTTATTCTTCTCATCCACTATTTATTCTTCTCATCCACTATTTATTTTTTCCTCCAATATTTGCTTAGGAAAATATTTGGGGCTAAGCGGGATGAATCTACAGGAGAATGGAGAAAGTTACACAACACAGAACTGCACGCATTGTATTCTTCACCTAACATAATTAGGAACTTAAAATCCAGACGTTTGAGATGGGCAGGGCATGTAGCACGTATGGGCGAATCCAGAAATGCATATAGAGTGTTAGTTGGGAGACCGGAGGGGAAAAATACCTTTAGGGAGGCCGAGACGTAGATGGGAGGATAATATTAAAATGGATTTGAGGGAGGTGGGGTGTGATGATAGAGACTGGATTAATCTTGCACAGGATAGGGACCGATGGCGTGCTTATGTGAGGGCGGCAATGAACCTTCGGGTTCCTTAAAAGCCATTTGTAAGTAAGTAATATTTGTTCTTCTCCTCAGCTATTTATTCTTCTCCTCATCCATAATTTATTTTTCTTCTCAACTATTTATTCTTCTCCTCATCCACTATTTATTTTTCCTCCACTATTTGTTCTTCTCCTCAAATATTTATTTTTCTCCTCCACTATTTGCTCTTCTTCTCAACTATTTATTATTCTCCTCATCCACAGATTCTTCTCTTGTTCTTCGCATTCAGCTTTTGATTTTGACGACGACAATGATGACACTCACTAAAAGTTCCTCTTTAGGATACCACATCGAAAATATCTCTATAATATACTGTATGTGACGTTCAACAGCTCTGTCTGTAGTCGTAGCAATAATTGCCCTTGAATATATATCACATTTCCTTGTCTGTCTGTCTTTGTATTCTCCTGTGGGATTATTCCTCCCTCCAGTGGAAATACGTTCCGGAGGGCCTTGTTCCTAAACACCCAACACCACGCAATTATGAGTTATGTATGTCGTCACTGTCAGGCGGGACAGTTTCTCCAGGAGACTGTGTGTCACATCCATGCTTTTCCGACTCCTCTGCTGTCTTCTGATTAAATAATTGCGTCCAATCGGCTGGCATGGCTTCACTTGTGATTAATTTTCAATTCTGCGGCGTTCTGCAGAATCTGTTGTGAACCAATATTGTCACTGCATCCGTTTGTTTGGTCTGGAGCTCGAAACTTTCTGAGGGCAAGTGCAACTTGTTTGTACGGGTCAGGGGTGGCCAGCTCATTAAATTATAATCGATTACCACAACCCCATCGTCGTTCATTGACTATGAGTCAGAGTTTGATCACCGACAGACACCCCAGGATTTGAGTTCAGGTGAACGAAGTGATTTTTACGTAGAATAAGTTTTCTTATGCACTTCATTATAGGTTGCCAGGTCATCAAATCCGGTGTGACGAGAATCATACACATTAAAATCAGTTTCCAACGTGCGGTCCGCGGGCAGAGTTTCCAAAGGGGTCCCGGAGTCAAGGTGTGTTTTCAAACGGTATCTCAAGTAACCCAAAATTTTTAGACAATGCATTTCTCTGCCCTACAATACATACCGTAGTCGACACCCCTGGCATGTAATAATGATACGTCTCAAGGAATACTGAAAACAAAAGTTTGGTTGCGGATATGAGCGGGGTTCAGCAGAGATGGTGTTGTGAATTTTCGTAATCAGCATGTGTGGGTTGATGAAAATTCTCAAGCAGTTGAAGAAACAAGGCATCGGCACCGATTCTCAATCAAGTATGGGCAGGCGTTGTTGGTGATAGATTAATAGGGCCATACGTGCTACCACAGAGATTAACTGGGGATCGTTATTAGGACTTTCTTATTAACGTATTAAAACAAATTTCAAAGATTGTGTGATTCCTTACGCCGAAGGGCAGAGGAATGCATTGCCATGAATGGACGTCACATTGAGCACCTCCTATGAACAAGTGTTCAGATCTCAGAAAGTATGTGTTGTAGGATCCATGTTTATTAGAAATTATTTACTTTTTTATGCATACTATAACCTCCTAAAATATTGGATAATTTTTAACACTCTGTATAGATACTTTAGATCTAATTAAAGTTTGAAATTAACAAATGAAAAATATAAATGTCGGCACAAACTTAAAATAAAACGAATTGTGAGTGCGTGTTTTACGAGTACCAACACATTACAATAAAAGACTGTAAAAATTTTTAGGTGTGTCAAATTAATTTTCTGATAAAATACATTTTTTTCTTTCCCAATGACGTAATCGCTACCAAATCTTCTATTGTAGCACTCATTTCCAACCGCCTAGCTTTGTTTTGTTTTCGTATGTTCACTGAAACAGCAGACCTGAACTAAATAGCATTGGATGCCGTCAAGCTATACTTCATACATAAGGTAAAGGTTGGTAATACTGTGATACGAGTAATATTGTGATAGTTCCTTTTGAGAATTTATTACAATTTTGCTGGTCGAGAGGGAGATCGGTTTTTTGAGTCAACGTATTAAGGGAATATTAGTGGACAAGTTTCTGCTCAAAATCGTCCTTCTCTCGCTCAGTAAAATTGTAATAAATTCTCAAAAAGAACCATCACAATATTACTCGTATCACAATATTACCAACATTTACCCTACCTATACTATTGCGAGTTGCTTGGAGACTTTAGGTAACCAAACACAGGACTTTAGTCATAATTAGAGAGCGGAATTTAGCAAAAAAAAAAAAACTATTTTTTTCCTTGATACATACATGCTTGAGTTTTAATATTTACATTTTACATTGAAATATAAGTATAAATAAAGGGGTTTTATAGTGCCTAAAAATGCCTATTTCGACGTTAGTGCCTATTTTCAAGTTTTTAAAATTTTTGCATCTTTTTCGTAACTGTTTACTGTTTTTCTTAACATCCTGCACCGTTCACATTCCAAGACGGATAACAACTTTTTCCTAGCAGTGAACAACACAACAGAGAAGTACCTCCGGGGCACCCCTTCTCATTCTTACAATCTTTCAATCCTAAAATTCAAACTTTCAGTCGGCCTGGGTTGCGTAGTCGATATAGCGCTAGCCTTCTGTGCTCGAGGTTGCGGGTTCGATCCCGGCCTAGGTGAATGGCATTTAAGTGTGCTTAAATGCGACAGGCTCATGTCAGTAGATTTACTGGCATGTAAAAGAACTTCTGCGGTAAAAATTATTATTATTATTATTATTATTATCATTATTATTATTATTATTATTATTGTTATTATTATCATCTTCTTCCACTGTTTGCCAGCAATTTAACACAAACTCGCTGGGTTGTACCCGAATTAGAATTCTCTTACATTCCAAGACAGATAACAATCCCTTCCTTTTTTCTCACATTTGTAAGTACAGCAGTGAGCGACACAATAGCCATAGTAGGTGCTGATTATCTACTGTGAAGCAAACTATGGGAATGTGATTGGTGAATGAAAAGCATTCTAATATTAGATTGGTGAATAAAAAACACTCTATATTAATGACATTCTTTAACAAAAAAAAGCCTAAATAGAGTCGTTTAAGAGCCTATTTTAGGCGCCTAAATGCCAATTTTTAGGGCCTAAAATTCCGCTCTCTAGTCATAATATAAGCAACATTTCTCAAGAAAACTAGAAGAAAGTTACAAGCAAAGTTACCATACATTTAACTCATTTTCTATATAGAGCCTAAATAAAGGCGTTTAAGAGCCTATTTTAGGCGCCTAAAATGCCAATTTTTAGGGCCTAAAATTCCGCTCTCTAGTCATAATATACGCAACATTTCTCAAGAAAACTAGAAGAAAGTTACAAGCAAAGTTCCCATACATTTAACTCATTTTCTACAGGGGAGGAACTGATTTCATTGTCGTCCACGATATTGGCACCCCTGCTCGATGACTAAAGGCCCGTTCACCTGACTGGGCTAGGTGCAATCTATCCCGCTGCTTCAAGTTCGAGTCCAGCACATGATACACGACTCGAGGAAGTTACAGCCACAACTTTGTCCACACAACTCTGCCCTCTCCCCCCCCCCCCCCCACACACACGCTCAACCTACCCGCCTTTGCTGCCTCCGGGCTCACTAGCTGTTTGATTGCAGTTGGACGATGTGTTTCAGGTCAATATCATACACTCAACTATTCCCCGTTAAGCTTCTACTCTAGAAGGGAAAGTTACCGGATTCCCTTCTCAAGAGCTGAACTCTATGGCACAGTACACAATAGCGGGATTAGAACTGACGCCGATGTAGCCTGTGTGTGTACGGTTCAGATACTCTGATAGTAGTGCCTGATAGATGCTTCGGGACATGCTTTCTGAATGGAATTAATTTTAATATCCTCTTTTTGAATTTCAAAAATCTCCGACATCATTCCATTACTTCACATGCGTTATCTAATCGACGGATGACGTAAGCAATATGCAATACTACGAGTTGGTTGAACTCCTCAGATGCTACATTAAATGCTGAATGGAGCATGGCGTATTCTTCCGCGAATTTGAGTTCGAGTCCCGACGTTATACAACTATCCAAAGAAAGATTGGGTCTTTGGAATATTCTAACTCCCAGATAGAGACTGTATATGATCGGAGACCCATAACACTGGTACTTGCTTACTGGCTTTTAAGGAACCCGGAGGTTCATTGCTGCCCTCGCATAAGCCCGCCATTGGTCCCTATCCTGACCAAGATTAATCCAGTCTCTATCATCATATCCCACCTCCCTCAAATCCATTTCAGTATTATTCTCCCATCTACGTCACGGCCTCCCCAAAGGTCTTTTTCCCTCCGGTCTCCCAGCTAACACACTATATACATTTATGGATTCACCCATACGTGCTACATGCCCTGCCTCTCAAAAAACGTCTGGATTTAATGTTCCTAATTATGTCAGGTGAAGAATAAAATGCGTGCAGTTCTGTGTTGTGCAACTTTCTCCATTCTCCTGTAACTTCATCCCTCTTAGCCCCAAATATTTTCCTAAGAACCTTATTCTCAAACACTCTTAATCTCTGTTCCTCTCTCAAAGTGAGAGTACAAGTTTCACAACCATACAGAACAACCGGTAATATAACTGTTTTATAAATTCTAACTTTCAGATTTTTTGGACAGCAGACTGGATGACAAAAGCTTCTCAACTGAATAATAACACGCATTTCCCATATTTATTCTGCGTTTAATTTCCTCCCGAGTGTCATTCATATATGTTACTCTTGCTCCAAGATATTTGAATTTTTCCACCTCTTCGAAGGATAAATCTCCAATGTTTATCTTTCCATTTTGTACAATGTTCTGGTCACGAGACATAACCATATACTCTGTCTTTTCGGGGTTCACTTATTGTATGGATTCGTAACAAGCTGTTTTTTTTACGGTGATGGGTTGTTAGCCTTTCGCCCAACCCCCAAGCTGGAGGACCACCCCTTATCGGCAGTCCACGTTTGCTTATTCAATATATTCGCAGCTACTCTCCATATCTGAAGGCCGTATTCTCTGGTGATAGGGACCCACAATACAAGAATATAGTCGACAGAAATAAAAAGGTAAAAATACGCACATTTGTTAATATTATATATCATAAATAAATGTATATATTTCTTTTTTAAAAGGTTCAATTTCAAAATGTTTGAAATTTGGAAAATTATTTGTAATTTTATTATAAAGTCTTGGGTCGAACCTAGCACCATGTTGAAGTGCTGCACTTGTATGACATTTTAGGCTCAATCAATGGGAAAGTAGACTTTTGTCTTCGAATATGATGTTCATGTCGATATTAGTTTCATATTTTATTTGATTTCTGTGGTAGTAAGTTAGTAAACTATATTTGTAAATTTCTTCAATAATTTCTTTTTTTTTTTTTTTTTCGTTGTTGGTAACTTTATAGCATCTATTAGATGCTTTATGGTTCTGCTAACAGATGGAGTTACTTGTCAACCATGTGACGCTGAAACGTGTGTTCAGGTTACTGCCCAGCGACAGTCCTGATGTATTTTTATATTTGTGATGTTTGGTTAATTAATATTAACCCGGCACACTCACAATCACACTCACATTCATACAAATTTCCAGATTCTAGACACCCAGGGAATTCCTCCTCTTCGAGAAAAATTCACCGAGAGCCGAGCCCGGGAATCGAACCCGGGACCTCCTATCTGGAAGTTCTTCAATAGTTATAGAGGATTTCACGTTAAGAAAAAAGCATTGAGCATACGGGGCTGTTCCATCAAATGACTAGTTGCCATATAAACCCTTACCTACCACACAGCTTGTACAATGTATTAGGCAAAGCCTATAAAATGAACGCTTTTTTCTTAAAGTGGAATTCTCTATAGTAGTTTAGAAACAATTGTGAATTTCGGAAACAATTGAATAATCAGATGATTGCCTTGCGATTCATTTTATTTTGTTTAAATTTGTGTTTGTCGTTGTGATCCGCTGTGCTTTGTCGAGTTTATTTTATCATCTGTTTTTTCACTGTATTTTGTTTTCTTTTCTTCTTTTCGATTGTTTTATTTTTTATTTATTTTCTTTTCATTTTGATTTCCTCTTTCTTTTTACGTTGCCTGTTTTTTTCGTAACAGTTAGGAAAATAAAAATTTGCTATATCAAAACAAACAAAAGAAGTAGTCGAGAAAAAAAAAACAATGTCGATACGCGAAAACAGCTGAATTGTTATGTCTGAGTACAAATCGCTTTCCGAGTTGAGAGAAAGGAAACAAGATGACAGCAAACGTGTTGTTCTCGCCGGGTTAGGAGCTTATACACGTGTCTCCTGTCATACAGGCTGTCTTCACATTTGATGACCGCTGATCAATACAGACCAGAGAAATGTACCCCAAGGAGCTGGCATGCTGCCTGTAACACACAATTCTTAGGCTAAACTGATTGGCACGTGTTCCTCCGACTGTGAACGTGGTTTTACAGTTACAGAATCCTTTTCTTCGACGTAATATAGTTGAGAGATGTAGAAATTCAACACGCATTAGCCCAACATTGCCATGTCAATTTTATGATGCCACTATGTTCGTCTCTTCAGTTACTGCAGGCGTATCGGGTTCTAGTCGAGAATCTTTGTAAAATAAATCCTTTTAGTAAACCTTATATTTTCAAGTAAAATATTTTTTTAATCTGTTACATTGATATAGTATGTATATGTACACATAATTGGCCAATTGTTTCATTCTTTCTTTCCGTTTCTTCTCATTTATTCTGTTTCTTCCTTTTTTGGTTTCTTCTTTCTTTGTTCATCCTTTTCTTTTTCCTCCTTTCTTTTTCGTTCTTTCTTTCCTCTGTTGGTCCTTTCTTCATTTCCTTCATTTTTCGTCCTTTCTTCATTTCCTTCTTTTTTCGTCCTTTCTTCATTTCCTTCTTTTTTCGTCCTTTCTTCATTTCCTTCTTTTTTCGTTCTTTCATTCCTTTTTCGTTCTTTTTTCGTTCTTTCTTTCCTTCGTTCTTTCCTTTTTCGTCCTTTCTTCATTTCCTTTTTTCGTCATTTCTTCATTTCCTTTCTTTCGTCCATTTCGTTCTTTTTTCGTCCTTTCTTCATTTCCTTCTTTTTTCTTTCTTTCTTTCCTTCTTTTTTCGTTCTTTCTTCCTTTTTCGTTCTTTCTTTATTTCCTTCTTTTTTCGTTCTTTCCTTCCTACTTTTTTCTTTCTATTTTCTTTTTTCGTTCTTTCTTTCCTTCTTTTTTCGTTCTTTCTTCCTTTTCTCGTTTCTTCCTTTTTTCGTTCTTTCTTCCTTTTCTCGTTTCTTCCTTTTTTCGTCCTTTCTTTCCTACTTTTTCGTCCTTTCCTTCCTTTTCGTCCTTTCTTTCCTTCCTTTTCGTTCTTTCCTTCTTTTTCGTCCTTTCTTTCCTTCTTTTTCGTCCTTTCTTTCCTTCCTTTTCGTTCTTTCTTCTTTTTTCGCCCTTTCTTTCCTTTTTCGTCCTTTCTTTCCTTCTTTTTCCTCCTTTCTTTCCTTCTTTTTCGTCCTTTCTTTCCTTCTTTTTCGTCCTTTCTTTCCTTCTTTTTCGTCCTTTCTTTCCTTCTTTTTCGTCCTTTCTTTCCTTTTTTGTCGTCCTTTCTTTCCTTTTTCGTCCTTTCTTTCCTTTTTTGTAGTTCTTTCTTTCCTTTTTTGTCGTTCTTTCTTTCCTTCTTTTTCGTCCTTTCTTTCTTTCTTTTTCGTCCTTTCTTTCCTTCCTTTTCGTCCTTTCTTTCCTTCCTTTTCGTCCTTTCTTTCCTTCCTTTTCGTCCTTTCTTTCCTTCCTTTTCGTCCTTTCCTTCTTTTTCGACCTTTCTTTCCTTCTTTTTCGTCCTTTCTTTCCTTTTTCGTCCTTTCTTTCCTTCCTTTTCGTCCTTTCTTTCCTTCCTTTTCGTCCTTTCTTTCCTTCTTTTCCGTCCTTTCTTTCCTTCTTTTTCGTCCTTTCTTTCCTTCTTTTTCGTCCTTTCTTTCCTTCCTTTTCGTTCTTTCTTTCATTCCTTTTTGTCCTTTCTTTCCTTCTTTTTCGTCCTTTCTTTCCATCTTTTTCGTCCTTTCCTTCATTTTCGTCCTTTCTTTCCTTCTTTTTCTTCCTTTCTTTCCTTTTCGTTCTTTCTTCCTTTTTCGTTCTTTCTTTCTTTTTCGTTCTTTCTTTATTTCTTTCTTTTTCGTCCTTTCTTTCCTTCCTTTTCGTCCTTTCTTTCCTTCCTTTTCGACCTTTCTTTCCTTCTTTTTCGACCTTTCTTTCCTTCTTTTTCGTCCTTTCTTTCCTTTTTCGTCCTTTCTTTCCTTTTTCGTTTTTTCTTTCCTTCCTTTTCGTTCTTTCTTTCTTTCTTTTTCGTCCTTTCCTTCATTTTCGTCCTTTCCTTCATTTTCGTCCTTTCTTTTCCTTCTTTTTCTTCCTTTCTTTCCTTCTTTTCGTTCTTTCTTTCTTTTTTCGTTCTTTCTTTCTTTTTTCGTTCTTTTTCGTCCTTTCTTTCCTTCCTTTTCCTCCTTTCTTTCCTTCCTTTTCATCCTTTCTTTCCTTCCTTTTCGTCCTTTCTTTCCTTCTTTTTCGTCCTTTCTTTCCTTCCTTTTCGTTCTTTCTTTCATTCCTTTTTGTCCTTTCTTTCCTTCTTTTTCGTCCTTTCTTTCCATCTTTTTCGTCCTTTCCTTCATTTTCGTCCTTTCTTTCCTTCTTTTTCTTCCTTTCTTTCCTTTTCGTTCTTTCTTTCTTTTTCGCTCTTTCTTTCTTTTTCGTTCTTTCTTTATTTCTTTCTTTTTCGTCCTTTCCTTCCTTTTCGTCCTTTCTTTCCTTCCTTTTCGTCCTTTCTTTCCTTCCTTTTCAACCTTTCTTTCCTTCTTTTTCGACCTTTCTTTCCTTCTTTTTCGTCCTTTCTTTCCTTTTTCGTCCTTCCTTTTCGTCCTTTCTTTCCTTTTTCGTTCTTTCTTTCCTTCCTTTTCGTTCTTTCTTTCCTTCTTTTTCGTCCTTTCCTTCATTTTCGTCCTTTCCTTCATTTTCGTCCTTTCTTTCCTTCTTTTTCTTCCTTTCTTTCCTTCTTTTCGTTCTTTCTTTCTTTTTTCGTTCTTTCTTTATTTCCTTCTTTTTCGTCATTTCTTTCCTTCCTTTTCCTCCTTTCGTTCCTTCCTTTTCATCCTTTCTTTCCTTCCTTTTCGTCCTTTCTTTCCTTCCTTTTCGTCCTTTCTTTCCTTTTTCGTCCTTTCTTTCCTTCTTTTTCGTCCTTTCCTTCCTTCCTTTTCGTCCTTTCTTTCCTTCCTTTTCGTCCTTTCTTTCCTTCTTTTTCGTCCTTTCTTTCCTTCTTTTTCGTCCTTTCTTTCCTTCTTTTTCGTCCTTTCTTTCCTTCTTTTTCGTCCTTTCTTTCCTTCTTTTTCGTCCTTTCTTTCCTTCTTTTTCGTCCTTTCTTTCCTTCCTTTTCGTCCTTTCTTTCCTTCTTTTCGTCCTTTCTTTCCTTCTTTTCGTCCTTTCTTTCCTTCCTTTTCGTCCTTTCTTTCCTTCCTTTTTGTCCTTTCTTTCCTTCCTTTTCGTCCTTTCTTTCCTTCCTTTTCGTCCTTTCTTTCCTTCCTTTTCGTTCTTTCTTTCCTTCCTTTTCGTTCTTTCTTTCCTTCCTTTTCGTCCTTTCTTTCCTTCCTTTTCGTCCTTTCTTTCCTTCCTTTTCGTCCTTTCTTTCCTTCCTTTTCGTCCTTTCTTTCCTTCCTTTTCGTCCTTTCTTTCCTTCCTTTTCGTCCTTTCTTTCCTTCCTTTTCGTCCTTTCTTTCCTTCCTTTTCGTCCTTTCTTTCCTTCCTTTTCGTCCTTTCTTTCCTTCCTTTTCGTCCTTTCTTTCCTTCCTTTTCGTCCTTTCTTTCCTTCCTTTTCGTCCTTTCTTTCCTTCCTTTTCGTCCTTTCTTTCCTTCCTTTTCGTCCTTTCTTTCCTTCCTTTTCGTCCTTTCTTTCCTTCCTTTTCGTCCTTTCTTTCCTTCCTTTTCGTCCTTTCTTTCCTTCCTTTTCGTCCTTTCTTTCCTTCCTTTTCGTCCTTTCTTTCCTTCCTTTTCGTCCTTTCTTTCCTTCCTTTTCGTCCTTTCTTTCCTTCTTTTTCGTCCTTTCCTTCATTTTCGTCCTTTCTTTCCTTCTTTTTCGTCCTTTCTTTCCGTCTTTTTCGTTCTTTCTTTCTTTTTTCGTTCTTTCTTTATTTTCTTCTTTTTCGTCCTTTCTTTATTTCCTTTTTTTTTGTCCTTCCTTTATTTCCTTTTTTTTCGTCCTTTCTTTATTTCCTTTTTTTTCGTCCTTTCTTCATTTCCTTCTTTTTTTCGTTCTTTATTTCCTTCATTTTCGTTCTTTCTTTATTTCCTTCATTTTCGTTCTTTCTCCATTTTCTTCTTTTTTCTTAGGTGGGTTAAAAGTCGCTTTCCCCAACATTCGTTCTTAGATTTCTTACTATACACATATACAGAATATGACATAACTTGAAACAAACGAATAGCTAGCTGGTGTAATTCGCAGTGGGTTAGCAACTGTGTTCATGCGTCAACTGTTTTTCCGATATTATAGATGTAGGTCATCCCATATTATTTGTAGATGACACAAGACGTATAGTAATTACAGCCAATAACTCCAACACATTCCAATCTTCAATAGAGGAAAGTCTCTTCAAAATATGTGACTGGTTCTCAGTCAATAAATTGCTATTAAATTGTAACAAAACTAACATAGGGTAATTCAATTCAAATCCTGTCAAAATTCAACCTCGCAAATTTCTACCGCAATAATTAACAATAGGTCCCTATTAGAAACAACAACAACCAAATTTCTTGGCTTAAAAATCGATAATGTGTTAAATTGGAAAAATTAATATTAAATAAATTACCACCAAACTAAATTCATTTTGCTATTAGATCTATGCAAAAGATAGTAAATATCAATACCTTATACTATGCATACTTCCACTCAGTAATGAGTTTTGGAATAATATTCTGGGGAAATTCACAGATAGTAACAGTATATTCCTACTACAAAAAAAGAGTAATTAGAATAATAGTAGGTTCCAAATCTAGGGAATCGTGTAGGACTATTTTTAAAAAACTACAAATAATGCCCATGGCTTGTCAGTATATCTTTTCATTAATAATTTTCCTCGTATGTAATCGTGAAAACTTTGTAACTAATTCAACAGTTCATAGCATAAATACACGTCAAAAAATGACTTTCATACTCCATCGGCAAGTCTATCGTGCTATCAAAAAGGAGTGCGTTATATGGCAGTAAAAATTTTTAATAGCCTCCCTATCGATATAAAAAATGAAACTCAAGACTTAAGATTATTTAGGGCCAAATTAAAGAAGTACCTAATTTCTCACGCCTTCTATTCTGTAGGCGAATTCATGACATTCAACAACGCTTCATAAAATTGATACTAAAACTATGTGTTGTACTAGTAGACTATATTGTAAATCTCGCCTGTATATATTTCAACTAGACTGCGACTATAAATTAAGACTTTATAATAGTATTAAGTTTTTTGACTTGTTCCATATTCTAGCTGTAAAACAATGTATGAATACCATGGAATGTTAATAAATACAATACAATACAATAGTCCGGATCAGCTTACTTATACCCTAAGGGTGAAACCTAACCATTTTTCCACTACTACTACATATGCTAGTGGATTATAGTGATTTTCTAGCTCTCAGGTTGAATTTTCTTTTACCAACTTCGTTTCAAATTTCGGGTACTGACAAATACTGCAACTGACAGTTATTTTATAACTGTTATGTTGACAGCAATGATTTCGGTTTACAGCAAAGCAAACTGATGATAATGCAAGTAGGTTAGGTCTCATGAATTGTAAACCCTTTAGTCAAAGCAATAAATTTCATGTTGCCAGACAAAACAAATTTTAATATCAGATCATACTAATCCTGATTACCAACATAATATGCGAGAAGTCGAGGAGGTAAATATAGTATTTCATAAATAAATTATTGAATCTCATTTTGGTGTAGGAGTGAGGGACTTCTTGAACAAGCAATTCCATGAATGGATTGGCGTCGTGGCAGAACAGAATGGCCACCCAGATCATGCGACCTGATCTGTAATAGTAATATACGTTACAAGAGCGGTATGTTGACGTTTTCATGGTCGAGGAAGAGAGTGAAAAAGCGAAACGTAGTTGAGCTTTTTTAATTTCCGGGAACATGAAAACAAACATACCGCTCGTGTATCGTACATTATTTTGTGCGAAGATCGTTTATTACATACCTGAAAGACGAATTTCTAATTAGTTGCAATGAAATCTCCATGTTGGTTTCTGTTTAATGACGGCAACTTCGGAAAACCATAATATCTTTCTTCAACATTGTTGCTATAAAATGTTTTCTGTGTTTACTATACTCCAGGAGGCTGTGATATACGTCTGTCTTTTTTTCCCCCAGTCTATAAATGCGAACTTAAAACAAACGGTAAGGTTATGTAATGATTTATTTTTCATTTTAATATTTTAACAATATTATTTATATAACATATTGCAGTAATAACATCGGCAACAGGAATCTAGTTGATTTTTTTCACGGCTTCCTTAATGTTACTTGTATCAGGAATACAATAAGTTTGGTGGAGTAGTAGACTTTACATTGCAATTTAGATGAAATTGCAGTGGTAAGTTTCCTATTTATAATTATTACTATGTTAAACGTCTCTAAAAATAATATGTTAAAAGCCTAAAGCAGTAAAATGAATGTCGCGCTTAAGCGGTAAGAAGAGGGAAATTGTTATGTGTGTTACGTTGGGAATACTGAATGTGGTATTTCACACTTACCGCGTATTGGTTCTGTGCGGAAAACAAGCAAATACGCACGATCTCGCAAAAAATTAATGAAATAAATACCGGTAAATAAGTAAACAGATAATTTAAATGTTGGATAAGGTTACCTTAGTTTCATTCTTTATCACTAGAATGCATTTTCAACACTCTTCGAAGTCTAGTCGACTGCAACACAAACAAGATGCAAGTGTTCCCTGACAGTACCTGTGCCACGCTCCAAATAATGACGTGACGACAATATAGTCTATGAACAACTAACCTTATCTCCGTATGGCCTGGGACAGAAAATGGTCCCTAGTAATAAATGTGTACTTTTTAAATAAATAATGTGCAGACTATGCTGACATTTTACTGACTGACCTTTCCAGCGACAACAAAATGAAACTTCAACGTGCTCATAATTTGTGTGTACGTTTTGTAAGCAATGTTCGTAAATATGATCATATTACCCCATCCCTGGAAGCAATAGGTTGGCTTAAACTAGATAAGAAAAGAAATTTACATTCACTTCTCTTTCTCTTCGAAATCTTGAACTCTTCTATTCCTTCGTACCTGTCGTCTCGCTTCACTTACCTTTCTTCCCACCACAATCTGAACACACGCTCTCGCCATGAAACAATACTAACAATACCATCCCATCGCACCTCTTCATACTCATCCTCTTTCACAATAGCCCTGCCAAGACTCTGGAATTCGTTACCTGCTAGCATCAGGGACTGTCGAAATAAAATTCAATTCAAACGCAAACTTACTAGGCACTTGGTCAGTAATTGAGACTCGTTCAGACATGGTTTCTTGTAAATAGTTCTCTTAATCTACCACAAAATATCTCAATATCCGGTAATTTCATCACTATAGAATTTTGTTATTGTAGGTTTAATTTGTAATTTAGTAAATACAAAAATATTCTTTGTTCTTAACTTCTATGATAAAATGTCTAGCTTTCATTAATCAGGTATTCTTGTCGTACTTTAATTTTTATTGTAATTGTAATTGTAAATTTAATATTAATTGTAATCTTATTGTTCATGTTATAGTTGTAATCCCCTGGTAGAGGGGCAGAGAAGGCCTGACGGCCTTATCTCTACCAGGTTAAATAAATAAATCTAATCTAATCTAATCAAAATGAGACAATTCAGAGAATAATGACTTTCTTTAAAGAGGTCAATACATTAAGGGGGTTGTAAATAAATCAGCCTGTCTTGCGGGTTGCGTCTTAATCCTTGACGTGCCTTGTACTCTGTAGTTGATCGCCTTGCAGAGTGTCGTGACAGAAATGTTAATGAAACATCGATTGTCGAACTGCGCAGGAGGTTGTGTCAATGGGTTGTCACTTGGTGAAGGAGTCGTTAGGTTATGCAACACGCAGCGCCGTAATTCTCCACTCATCCGCACACGTGGTGCGTTCCCATACTTGCAGACCGAGTCGGTCAGTTCATTTTTCGGCGCTTTTGTTTATGATAAGTTCGCCCTTTGCAAATCACTGTTGAGGAACGATCCCACATCTCTTGCGATCTTTCTTTCCACCTTCCCTACATTTTCCTTTCTTCCTCCTTCCTATTTTCTATCTTTCCTCTTTTCTTCCTTTCATTCCGACATTATTCCGTTTGTTTTTATTTTGATCTTTCCTTCTATCTTTCTTCCTTACCGCCTTTCTTTCCTCCTTAATTATTCTTTCTTCTTTCGTTTTTTCCATATTTCGTTCCTCTCTTCTTTCATTCGCCTATATTTCGCTGTTTATTTCATTCTTTCCTTATTTCGTTGATTCTTTTTCTGTTTTTCCTTTCGTTGTTTCTTTCTTTCTTGCTTGCTTTCGCTATTTCTTTTATTTTTCTTTCTTTTTTATTCTTTCTTTTCTTCTTTATTTTATTCTTTCTTTCTTTCCGTTTCCTCTCATTTCTTTTGTTTTTCCTTTTCCGTTTCTTGCTTTCCTTTTTTCATTCTTTCATTTCCTTTTTCGTTTTTTCTTCATTTCCTTCTTTTTCGTTCTTTCTTAATTTTCTTCTTTTTTCGTTATTTCTTCATTTCCTTCTTTTTTGTTCTTTTTTCTTACCTTTTTTCGTTCTTCATTTCCTTCTTTTTTCGTTCTTTCTTCATTTCCTTCTTTTTCGTTCTTTTCTTTTTTCGTTCTTCATTTTCTTCTTTTTTCGTTTTTTTTCTTTTCTTCTTTTTATTATTTTGTCGTTTTTTCTTTCCTCCTTTTCTTGTTCATTTCCTTTTTCGTTTTTTCTTCCTTTACTTTTTCGTTCTTTCTGTCATTTTTTGTTTTTTTCCTTTTTCGTTCTTCCATTCCTTGCCTTCTTTTTTCCTTTTCTTCTTTTTTCCTTTCCTTCTTTTTTCGTTTTCTCTCATTTTTTCGTATTTCCTTTCCTTTTTTCGTTATTTCTTTGTTTCCTCCTCTCGTTCTTCCGCTTTTCCTTCATTCTCTGTGTTTCTTAATCTCTAGATTTTCCTTTCCTTTCTTTTAGTCGCTCTTTGTTTCGTTTATTTTCGTTCGGAGGGAGGGAAATATTTGGTGTAATATATATATATATATATATATACGTAGAACCATTTGTATGTTTTTGTAGATGAATTTTAAATACTTCGTAGAAGTGACCGTGCTTGATGACGCATAATTTTCATAGAATGTAAATACATCCTTGAGAAACAATACGTCACTTTTCCACATAATCCCCGCACCTTTCAAATGACCTCCATAAATTTTAAAGGTGTAGAATAAAAAATAAATTTTAAAAAATATTGTGCATTACGTTTGGAGTGATCTTCGTAGAAGTGACCGTACCTGATGGCGCATAATTTTGGAAAATGGGACTTATCTGGAAAACCATAAGGCATAAATAAAAAATTGCTATATCAAATTAAAGGTGAGAAAATTTTCTATTAAAATAGTTATATTTTGAAAATTGTAATTTTTCATCATTTTTTGCGTTTTGTGCGTGTAGGCCTACATATACCTTAAGTGTTACAGTACAAATCGGTAGAGTGTGTTCATAGAATTAAGGAAGAAAAAAATACTACTATAAATTAAGATATAGAAAAATCTATGAAGACGCTTTAAAATTATGATGATGATGATGATGATGATGATGGTGATGGTGATGGTGATGGTGATGATGATGTACACCATCCTTTGAAATCTATGTCCATTGACTGTTTTTAGAGCTATGAACCTCGGACCCATTAGCAAGAGTGGCCCTTTAGATCAGCAGCAGAAATAAATGAATACTGCAGGGCCACATAGAACAGGCCTACTGTATTTTCCTGCTTTAAAACTCAATGCGTCACGTGACGTTTTGCGCGCTGAATTGTTTTTTCAGCCTCCGAATCGAATCAAAATGGCGGCAGCGGTGATTACAGGCTTTGACGAACACGACCACTAGCTGGGTTATTGGCCGCCCGTGCGTCTTTTGTTATTGTAACCCAGCAACCGTGGAACTTGAGGCTGGCTTCATTTTGCGTAATCTTTTTCAAAGCCCTAACTCTCAGATCCCGGATTTCACGCTAATTGGATACGCTGATTATTGTTTCTTCAGTTTCCGCTGCAGTTTTTAAATTACTCACTTCTTTGCTTTCTCGCTTGTCATTATTATATGAAGCATAGAGCAATTATTATGAAGCGGTGAAAATAGAATTTTGAGGGTTTATGGGAACAAACCTTTCCAATATTGCATTATATGAAGGGCAGAGAAAATATAGCGAACGGAAAAAATTGTAAGGTTTCTTTCTATGGAAACAAAAGTTGACAACTTTATAGCATCTATATATATATATATATATATATATATATATATATATATATATATATAATTTGAACTGTTAATGGGAATTACGGGAAAACGGCTGAACGGATTTTAATGAGTGACCCCTCATTTTCATGTCTGGCATCCAAAGTTTTTCGGAAAAGTAGTAGTTTTCAGTGAAATGTCAATTTTCCTACATAATTTTCCTATTTTCCAAAATCCATCTGTTGTCAGTTTTGAGAACTAATATTATTGAATCACGGCCGACTTGATTAAATTTCAGAACAAAACACACACTACAATAAACAATAGGCTATTACACGAAGGCCATGACCTGCAGGATTGCCGACATATTTAGAGCTCAATTCCATTTGTTATTAAAAACTGATTCTATAGTGTATAATTTTCTGAGTATTGGATATTCAAATCTACGAAACTTGAGGTGGTTTGATGACATTATTACCATTAGAAATTAAATATTATTATAGTTAATATCATGATGCGTCTATTCTTCATTAATTGTACATAATATTGATGCTATATTGATGACATGAAAGTGAAACGTTTTGAGGTTATGTAAGTAAATGTAGAGAATTTCTTAATTTAGATCGTCATTTCTATAATTTACTGAGTGACTGCTATATATAACTACAAAACTTAAATAAGATAATAATATTATTAAAAATCAAATATTTTTATACTTATTAAACCAGTGGGGTTGGGTCTTTTTCATATATTTAATGGCGGTGTAGCTGTAGATATTGATATGTGTCATTGTCTTCAGTATTGGCTCGAGAGAGCGCAAAAATTACAGTTCCTAAGGAAAGATAAAAAGGTATTACTTACTGATAAAATTAGAGGCCTAGAAAATTTTGTAGTCTCCAGATCATTTCAGCAAGATCTCTTAGTAGGATAAAATGATTTTACGCTCTACATTTCAAGTTGTACATGCAGCAGCTATACGAAAATGCTATTTTTCGAAAGCTTAGGAAACCTGACATTTTTTTAACTTTTGCCTACAATCCACAATGACCTGAAATAGCTACTGCTATCGTCCTGACATTGATACTTGCGTTTTCGCGTTGAAACTCAAAAACTGAAGTTGGATAGGTTCAAGAAAAAGTATTTGGCCTAATAAAATCCATTCAGAGGGAGTATGTTTCATTATTATGGAAGCAAATAACTATAAAAAAGACAAGTATTCTTCATTGAAAATAAATCTGAAAAATTTTTATTTGAACGTCTAACGAACTTAGTTTGCAGAAGTATTTGCTGCACAAGCCAGTAGTTTCATTATATTAGGAAGCAAAAGGAACCTATACTGGACAGGTGGAAAGGGGTTTCAAGACATTCATCCAATCCCTAAAATTGCGTGAAATGTTTATGCTGTTCGTGATTGATATCGTTAGCATGGTTGGCATTGTGATTGTGTTTGGGATTTGAAATAAAATTGATATTTTTTATTTGTCTTAAACGCCTAGCATTTAAATTGGGTTTCTTAACGTTAACTACCTCATAAATTTGCTGCCTCATTCTATGATAAATAGTTACACCCTGTATAAACTGCCCGTAATAGAGGCATTCAGGCAAACGTTGTCAGCTACATTGAATTTTGACGCAGGTTAAATTCCACACTTAAAAGTGTCGTTAAATAAAATACCACTACCAAATTTTTGGGGGTGGGGGATCACGGACTTCCTTAAGATATTATTTTTAATGTAAAATGGAGTAGGCTACACCTAAAGTTATAGACTTATTGGCGACGACATTAGGAGTACCCCTATGCTACTAGCTTTTGTGTTTCAGTGGGTAATGATTATGGAATATGTAGATCGCCTTATGCTGTAAAATACTGTAATGCAGGGAGATAATGGAAGTGTGTTTTAAGAACCTAGAAAGAAGGCACAAAAAGTTAAGAACCCGTGTTATAAGGGCCTTAAAGTAAGCAGCAGGGCTTTCTGAAAACATTAAGTAGCGGTGGGGTTGGCTGCGTGAGTTACGCAGTTTGATTTAATCCCGCTGAGTGCGTGCGTGCGGTTTACATGGACTGCTGGGAGGATCGCAGTCTTTCAATCGACTGTTTATAATGATGTAAATGGAAGGAATAATAATAGTAATAATAATAATAATAATAATATTATTATTGTTACTACTAATTTATAGTAATGAAATGTTTGCATGAACCTTCAGCATATCTGGCTGAAAAGGGACCTCAATATTCAGAATTTGTAGGATAAAAATGTAATTTTTAAATAAATATTGTGGATTACTTTTGGAGTGATCCTCGTAGCAGTCAATCCCCTCGTCCAGCATTGCTTGTAAAATAAACTTCTTTCTACAAATCAAGATTTTTCAGGTATAACTCCCTGTAAAATTGATTTGAATAATTTTGAGGGAAAAATTGTTCCGGAGCCGGGTATCGAACCCGGGACCTTTGGTTAACGTACCAACGCTCTACCACTGAGCTACTCGGGAACTCTAACCGACACCGATCCAACTTTTCCCTCTATATCCGCAGACCTCAAAGTGGGCTGACAACCGTCAAGCAACCAACTTCGAGTGCACACTAACTCCGTGTGACTTAAATTGTGGTGTTCTCTTATTCAAATCAATTTTATAGGGAGTTATACCTGAAAATCTTGATTTGCATAATACACGTCACTGTTCGTTAACAGAAAACCACAATTTAAGTCACACGGAGTTAGTGTGCACTCGAAGTTGGTTGCTTGACGGTTGTCAGCCCACTTTGAGGTCTGCGGATATAGAGGGAAAAATTGGATCGGTGTCGGTTAGAGTTCCCGAGTAGCTCAGTGGTAGAGCGTTGGTACGTTAACCAAAGGTCCCGGGTTCGATACCCGGCTCCGGAACAATTTTTCCCTCGAAATTATTCAAACTTCTTTCTAGTCCAAAAATAGATGCATAGATATCAGGGCATGATCATTAGATTGAAAACACGTTTTTACATAATGAAGTAATTTATAATCTTTTACTGTTAGTCATAAAATTGTAAATTTGTTTGTCAGTGATGTTGTACGTCGTTTTAATAAGAGTCCAAAAGTAGAAATTAAAATTCTGAGGAGGATGGGCATAAACCCTGGGACAAACACCATCGCAGGATTTGTTGCATCAATGGAAAATAAGGGCAAAAATGCCAAAAAAAATTCAACACTTGAAGTTAAAACAAGGCGGAGGTTTTTGAGAGGCAGAAAGAAGCTGAAATTGGACTGACATGAAGTTGCTTAAGGGGTGACATATGATGGAGTCTTCTAGGCTCTGAAAGTTTGTGGCTCATTTCTTGTAAATAGTAATTTTAGAATATTCAATTCTTTTAAACATGATATCTCAGTCAAATATGGTGATACCAAGAAGATGTTGGTATCATTTTGAAGCTTGTAATGTCCCTTAGTGCCTGACATGAGTAAAATAACATTAATCTATACAAATAATAAATATGTAGCCAACATTTTTCTGGTAATTTTCGATTTTCCAAAAATAATTGGTGTTAACATGTATAATTAACCATCCTGAAACCGAAAATCGCTTTTTTTTATTTTTGTTTATATGTCTGTCTTCTGTCTGTATGTTTGTTACCTTTTCACGCGATAATGGCTGAACCGATTTCGATGAAAATTGGAATATAAATTAAGTTCGTTGTAACTTAGATTTTAGGCTATATGGCATTCAAAATACGTTATTTAAAGGGGGGTTATAAGGGGGCTTGAATTAAATAAATCGAAATATCTCGCTTATTATTGATTTTTGTGAAAAATGTTACATAACAAAAGTTTCTTTAAAAATGAGTTCTGATAAGTTTTATTCTTTGAAAAATTTTGATAGGACTGATATTTAATGAGATAAATGAGTTTTACAATTAAAATAACTGCCATCTAAGGCGGTGTATTGAAATAAAAAACAAATGACTTCGTCTATAAGGGGCCTTGGACACAACAATCGAAAGCTATGAAACATAGCCTACAGAGAATGTTTCTGTGTTTGTATGAAGTAATATCGGAAGCTTAATTAACCGATTTGTATAATTAATTATTATTTCATCATTGGAAAGTGTAGTTTCTCTGGATGGACATAATGCTATAATATTATTACCAGTAACTTGTGAGTGAATTGAGGACAGGTAAGATTAAAATAGCTTCTTATGCACAGAAAACTTGATAGGTTATTCTGTATATTCATTTCCTGTATTTCTTAAAATAATGTTTATGAACATATTCATTTTTATCTCAGAGAATGTATTGATTTAGTATGCAGTAATAGTACGTTAGCTTAGCAATCCATTATTTTATAATTCAAATTTTAACTATGCTCAATTGAATCGTGTTAAAACACATAAAATATATATGCAATAAATGCAATGCAAAAAAATTGGGTAATGAGCCAAGCAGATTATGTTGCGCTGTTGTAAAAGCTGTTCCTCCTGAGATTCAAGAGCTCCCACAACAAATTAAAAACTTTCTAATTCGAGTACATCCGTTATCAACATACTTTTTATATAATATAATATAATATTATATTATATTATATTATATTATATTATATTATATTATATTATATTATATTATATTATATTATATTATATTATATTATATTATATTATATTATATTATATTATATTATATTATGTAATAAATCTGTAGCCAAAATTTTTCTGTTAATTTTCGCTTTTCCAAAAATAATTGGTAATAACAATTAATAACATGTTAAAGGAATTGTCATTGCACCAAATGAGTGGTCTATGGATCAAAATGATCGCATTTTAATATTTTAAATACAATTTAAATTAAGTAACATATTAAACGATTTATCCTTGTATCAAACACGAATGTTCCCTGGATCAAACGTCCTATTTTAATTATGTACTTTATATTTATTTCTAACGGGTGCAGCGGAGCGCACGGGTACGGCTAGTTTTGTTAATAATTATCTATGGATTTTTTACACGATTTATGCAACATAAAATATTAGTATAAGTTACATATATGGTAATATTTAATTAATGTAAATGAAAATAAAAAATGGCTCTATGTCAGGCACTAAAGAATAGTTTTAGCTATAAAACAGTGAAAAAATGTGGCTCTATCTTAAAAACTACATGAGCTATCATGTTTTAGGTTGTATGTCAGAATTATGAACAAAATAATTTTTATAAACAATTGTACCATTCTCAATTGTATAAACATTTTACAGAGCAAAATTATGCAAAACAAAATTTTTTGTATGTAAATGTGTACATATACCTTAAGTTACTTTTTCTAACAGGTTAAAAATGATTTGTGATTTCATTGCATTTTTTTCCCTGATTACACGTAGAATTTGACACCAGCTCCTGAATTGTTTATGTCTACTTGTTTTCACAGACTATTTCGTGTTGTAAGGTTTTTATTATTCAGAAACAGTACCAACCATTGCTTCTGTTTCTGGGTATTGATGTCATATTTTGTAGAGGTACCACTTCAGTATAATATCTGCCGGTTTGCGAAATTCATTTAAGAAACTTGTACAGTGCGTTGAGAAACATTATTTACCTGATATCTTGTAGTATATATCCAGGATTGTGGACGGAGTAATATGTTTTAAACTCAGTTTACGATCCGAAAGCCCGTCTTCAAACTACACCATCGATTCGATGCATGTCACAGGTTACGTTCCTTAATAAAATAAAAATAAGGTCTTTGTGACATACGTCAACTTGTCTTGATCGTGGCTGGGTTCACCAGCTTTTAGACTCGTAATGTATGAATATTGGACAACTCTTTCATGAAGTCTCTCGGTGATATTACCATATTGGTCATGATATCCGAGGTTCAAGGGTACAATCCACAACGAAGGCGATTGATTTTAATACAATGATAACAATCCTACTAGAATGGCTTTGTGCGGTAAAAAAAAAAAGTCAAGCTGGAGAAGTTCGTGTAATAGAATAGAGCATGTAAAGGGGTTCTGATCCTAATGGAGTTCTCTTGGACAATGTTCGGTTCATTTATCGCCAATGTTGAATTTACACCCCGATAACATAAGTAGTTAAGCGTGGTGAATTATTAATACTACTACTCTATTAGTACAATACCATTACTACTGTTACTGCTACTGCTGCGACTACTGTACTACTACTACTACTGCTACAACTACAACTACTAATGCTACAACTACAACTACTAATGCTACAACTACAACAATTACTACTACTACTACTACTACAAATACTACAACTATTACTACTACTACAACTACAACAACTAATATTACAACTACTACAACAACTACTACTACAACAATTACTACTACAACTACAACAACTATTACAACAACTAATACTACAACCACAACAACTACTATTACTACTACTATAACTATTACAACTACTAATACTACAACTACAACAACTACTATTACTACTACAACTACAACAACTATTACAACTAATACTACAACCACAACAACTACTATTACTACTACAACTACAACTATTACAACTACTAATACTACAACTACAACAACTAATGTTACAACTACAGCAACTGCTACAACTACAACAACTAATGCTACAACTACAACAACTAATGCTACAACTACAACAACTAATGCTACAACTACAACAACTAATGCTACAACTACAACAACTACTATTACTACTACAACAATTACTACTACAACTACGACCACTACTACTACTACTACTACTAAAACTACTACTACTACTACTAATACTACAACAACTATTACTACTACTACAACTACAACAACTAATGCTACAACTACAACAACTAATGCTACAACTACAACTACTATTACTACTACAACAATTACTACTACAACTACGACCACTACTACTACTACTAAAACTACTACTATTACTACTACTACTATTACTACTACTACTACTACTAATACTACAACAACTATTACTACTACTACAACTACAACAACTATTACTACTACTACTACAACTACAACAACTAATATTACAACTACTACAACAATAACTACTACTACTACAACAATTACTACTACAACTACAACAACTAATACTACAACTACAACTACTATTACTACTACAACTACAACTATTACAACTACTAATGCTACAACTACAACAACTAATGCTACAACTACAACAACTAATATTACTACTACAACTACAACAATTACTACTATAAGTACAACCACTACTACTAAAACTACTACTACTACTACTAAAACTACTACTACTACTACTAATACTACAACAACTATTACTACTACAACTACAACAACTATTACTACTACTACTACTATTACAACAACTAATGCTACGACTACTACTACAACTACAACAGCGACTACTACTACAACAATTACAACTACAACTAAAACTACAACAACAACAATACTACTACAACTAATACTACACCAACTATTACTACTACTACAACTGCAACAACTATTACAACAACTAATACTACAACTTCAACAACTAGTACTACTACAACAACAATTACTACTACAACAACAACTACAACTAAAACTACTATTACTACTACTACAACTAATACTACACCAACTATTACTACTACAACTAATACTACACCAACTATTACTACTACAACTAATACTACACCAACTATTACTACTACTACAACTACAACTATTACAATAACTAATACTACAACTACAGCTACTACAACAGCTACTACTACTACTACAACTACAACAGCTAGTACTACTACAACTACTAACACAACCATTACTACAACTACAACTGAAACTACTACTACTACCATTACTACTACCACCACCATCACCACCACCAATCGCAGCAGAAAACAATCTCACCGTGCGTATCTGTGAAACTATCAAATCCTGGTATGGCTGCTGTCTTTTGAGATTCAGTTGTAGCTCTTGAGGTCTCCAAGACGCCGCGGTGTGGGAAGACACCGCCTGGCTGCTCTGCTGGTCGCGTGAAGAATATTGTCACGTATTGATGAGCGGTGACGTTCTTCAAAGGAGGGAACTGCAGCTGTGCTTGTATTATTCATGTAGGCTACTCGGCAAACGACAGAGCTTCTAATTTTGCGTTTTTGGAAAGAATGTATTGAGTACCTGACCGCTGTATGTGAAACGGCCAAGGTAAAAATTATTTGTGCTGAATATTTCGTTTGTTTCGTCTTTCGCTCTTTGCTTGTTCGCATTTTCACTTGTCCGTTAGGTCCTCCTGTCGTCCGTTAATTCGTTCCCTCGCCCGTTAACTTATATCCGTTAATCAGTTTCCTCTTCCGTTAAATCGTTCGCTCTTCCGTTAATTCATTCGCACATTTGATAACTTGTTCCGTTAATCCGTTCGACAGATAACTCGTTTGCTCGTCCGATAACATGTTCGTTTGTAACTCTTTCGTTCGTCTATTAAGTCGTTCGCTTGTCCTACAACTCATTCGTTCGTCCGACAACTCATTCGCTCGTCCGTTAACTCATTCGTTCGTCCGTTAACGCGTTCGTTCGCTTGACAACTCGTTCGCTCATTCGTTAACGCGTTCGCTTGTCCGACAACTCATTCGCTCGTCCGATAACTCGTTCGTTCGTCCGACAACTCGTTCGTCCGGTCCACACCTGTGGAGTAACGGTCAGCGCGTCTGGCTGCGAAACCAGGTGGCCCGGATTCGATTCCCGGTCGGGGCAAGTTACTTGGTTGAGGTTTTTTCCGTGGTTTTCCCTCAACCCAAGATGAGCAAATGCTGGGTAACTTTCGGTGCTGGACCCCGGACTCATTTCACCGGCATTATCACTTTCATCTCATTCAGACACTAAATAACCTACGTAAGCGTCGTAAAATAATTTACTAAAATAAAAATCGTTCGTCCGCCCGACAACTCGTTCGTTCGTCCGACAATTCGTTCGCTCGTCCGACAACTCATTCGCTCGTCCGATAACTCGTTCGTTCGTCCGACAACTCGTCCGTCCGTCCGACAACTCGTTCGTTCATCCGACAACTCGTTCGTTCATCCGACAACTCGTTCGCTCGTCCGACAACTCATTCGTTCGTCCGACAACTCGTTCGCTTATCCCATAACAAGTTCGTTCGTTCCATAGCTCGTTTCGCACATATAATAACACGTTCGCTTGCACGATACTTCGTTCGCTCGTATGATGAATCTACCGTTAGTACGATAACTCGTTCTCTTGTACGAGTTGTACAATAAATCTTCCGGTCGTCCGATATCTCATTCTCTAATCTGATAACTCGTTCATTCGTCTGTTAACTTATTCGCTATTTCGTTAACTCATTCACTGTTTCGTTAACTCGCTCGTTCACCCTTCCCTTCCGTTATTCTCTCGACCTTCACTCGTTCGTTCGTCCTTTCCCTTGTGTCCACTTCATTGGGTATATTGCACATGCTGAAATCTCAAATAGTATATTAATGAGTTGTGTGTAATTTACATGTTTATAGTTGATAAATTGACAGATGTAAATGTATTTTTTTAGAACTTTCAGCACGAAGTCGCTCATTTATTACCTAAATTGTGTCATTCCTTACTGAATCATGACCTGTCTCTAAATACGTTGGGATGTATCCAGTAATCAATGTCCGCCTTGCCTTATTTGAACTGATTTCATAGACCGATTCTCTGCATGGCAATATATGTAATAATTTAATACGAGGTACTTAGAGAAACCAGATAGGCCTATTCGCACTCGTGATGCATAAGGGGCGTGGAAATGGAGATATACAGGTTGTTTACACCCTTGCAATATAAACGGCGGTGCATTGTGGTAATGGAGACGAGGCTATGCGATGCCAGCCCGGCCCGTAGTGAACGTGGACATTCATTATACTCCACTCCGAACATAACAATTACGGGCCTGGCTTTGTATTGTCGCCCTCATCAAGTTACCAGCGCTTCAGTGGCGGCCAGTAAAGTTATCACGCGTTTCTGTCATTCCTTCACATACTCAATTGGGCTCTGCTGATAATCAATAATCTAAAATAAATTTCTCACCTTCTTTCCTAAAAATATAATACTATTCACTATTCTATCTTCATACAATAGACCTAACTGCTAAACTAAAAAGTATCGTAGTTATTGTTATGAAGTAACGGTTGGTATGTCTGATCGTGAAACTAGCGGGCTGAGTTCAAATCCTGGCTGAGACACATTACCTGGCTCAGGCTTTTTTTCGAGGTTTTCTCTGAACCCATTAAGAGCAAATGCTGGGTAACTTTCGGCGTTGGACTCTGGACTCATTTCGCCGGCATTATCACCTTCATATCATTCAGAAGTTAGATAACTATAACAAGTGATAAAGCGTCATAAAATATTCCAATTACAAAAGACAGGGATCTATCTTTCTTTTCCTATATTTTTTCAATATTTTTCGTCTATTCTTCCTTCTATTTATTCCTTATAATTTTTTATTTTTCTGTATTTCTGTTTCTTTCCTCTTTATTTTCGGTTCCTGCTGTTCTTTATTCTTGTTTCCTTATGTCTCACCTCATCCGTTTATTTTTTTCTCTCATTTTGTTTCTTTTAGTCTCTTTTTTTGTTTTGTTTCTGGTTGTCTCTTTTTTATTTTAGCTAGTATGTCTTTCGCTTTGTTTGTTTTCGCGTCTTTTTTGTTTTATTTTCGTTTCCTTTTGTCCATTTTCA